>NC_056735.1:309989773-310007273 GCF_019279795.1 Protopterus annectens | reverse complement strand
AGCATCTGCAAAAAGGCTGAGGATGGGGAGGGGTGTCATTATATAAAACATATAACCATATCATTGTACTGGAGTCATACCTCAGCACCAATAGTTACAACCTCTTAGTGCAAGGGGATGTTATGTAAGTATTGCAGGTGTAAATGTGGAATGTTGCTACAGTAACAGGGGTTGTGTTAACAGGCATGTTGTGTGGGAAATCACTTCTGATACTGACATGTACGCCATCAGTTACTGACAGACATCATAAGATCATCATAATGAAGTACCACACAAATCACAGTAATGATCCTGTGGAATACAGCAGAGATATGACCAATAAACGTGGATAGTCTGACACAATCTGGTCAGTTCAGAGGTATACAAAGAACTCCTTAATGCAAGATATGTGGACCAAGCCTGACAAAGTGGATGTTTACAGCCATGTAAATGGGGATATCACAAAAATACTGGAATAAATAAGTTCACACAGTTGATGCATTCACACACTTCAGTCTGTCCTAACACATATTAACCAGAGGAGCAGAGGTCCCAAGCCCACATACTTCACACTACTTAGTGACATACATCTTTACACCATCCCACTGCTTTTTCACACATACACAATGGTTATGATGGCCAGGCAACAGTTCATCTAACAAATATCTGGACATAACATCACACAAGGTAAAAATACTGAGCTGCTAGGCATATCACAAAGTACTGTGCAAACTACAGGCATACTGCCACAACACTGACCCAAGTTTCCTATGAGGAATACACATGTACTTGCAAATATAGCAGGCACTACAGGCATGTAACAGCATGGAGTAATAGACACAAGTGTGAAAGTGTATACCCACAACCAACCTGAACACAGTCACAGTCACATTATGGTAAGCTTATGTAATATTACAGTATATGTGCTGTGTGAACAACACCACCCTCATATGAGCCACACACACAGTAACCCTACATATACTGGCCAATACACAGTGTAGTCTGATGCCTGACTGTGCTATGGGGCATGTGTCAGTTTGGCCCAACAAACATGTATGCTGATAGGGTACCATAAACTGGAGCAGCATGCAACATTAGATAGAACAGGACCAAGAACAATGACATCTACCGCTATCTGTACACAGGCCAAGTAACATATTCACAATACACACTCTGTCAACAATCACCATAAGGACACAGACCTCACTACTGTATACACTATAAAAGAATGTCCAGGGTTTGTCCTCAAATATGAGGCCTACTATACATAACACGTCTAGCACTCTGATTTATCACTGGCTTGTTACCAGGTATGATGTCAGTAAATAGTGATGTACTGTACGTATGCACCTCTTATTGCATGACATATGGACAAAGGGTGACAGACTTGGGGGACAGAGACACAAACACAGCACCAATATTGACATATTGCTGTGATAGTCTGAGAAGTTTCCTGATGTAACAGGGATTGTTGTGACATATCTCTTCTGAGGGATATGAAGTCAGTAACTCACGTGGATGTCACCATGTGCTGACTGCAATCATCAGAGTATGCCACAGCATATCTAAAGATAGGAAGTGTGTGAGTAACACAACACATGTAAGACTCCAAACTCTGGACAGTCTGCAGACAGCCCTAAAGGTGAGAGTTTCCTCAATCACGTAACACTGTCCTGCCAGACTTTAAGTCATGTAGAACAGCCATATCCACACAAATCCTATTAAACCAGCATTACTTCAAATGTAGAACAGCAATGCTTACATTCTGTCCCCATGTCTGGAACATCCCCCTCCTGTTTGTTGGCCTGTCTCCACAGTGTATGTTGTAAGAGGTATGTCCAACGACCCTCCGTGATGCTGTTTGTCAAACACTCACATGAAGTCCTGCTCACAGTGAAAGAAAAGGGCCAACACCCACATGAAATGCTTAGTTATAGGAGTGTGTTTCCATGGAATTGGCTGTAGGAATGATACCACAGCTGTTCCGCATGCAATTAGCAAGTGGGGGACTGCAATTCATGCACAGGCCATCAGCTGATCATGAGCATTCCTTACAAAACTCAAGCTGCTGCCTATGCAAAACAGATGTACTTTTCCACATTCACCAGAGAGGTGGAGAGAGAGACAGAGACAAAGTAAGAAAGGAAGGGTGTAAGAGCAAGCGTCAAGTGTGTTTGTGTATTATCCGTGGGTGGAGAGTGGTATCAGGGTATTATAACAGTTGCATATATTGTTTACTAATCCATACTGTCACATAGCAATTGCACATGGCTGTACACATTTATGGCTGAGGATTGTCTACAACAACCTCTACAGTGTTTGAAAACTGTTGGCCTTGTAATGTGGACAATGGGACAGGTAGGTCCTCAATGTAATGATGTAGCAAAACCCACACTACAATGGATCCTGTCAGTACACATGCACCCCAACACCCACACATAATACTGATGACACACGCACACTTACCAGTACTGAGTTTCAAACTTCTACCTGACTACGTATTGCTATTATAGTGTTATGCAGTTGTTGCATGCACCATAGAGCTTACATGTTGGAGAGTTGTACATAGGTATCTTTGAAGGTGAGTGACATCAGCAACAGTGCAAAAGAATGGGTAAGGGAAGTGTAGTACATGTGAATGTCCAAAAAAACAGTTGTCAATGGAGACACACACACTGTCCGGGAAATACACATACCATCACAGTTGGCAGGATGAAGATTAGAACCCCTACCTAACTAGTTTGCTACACTACAGTATTATGTAGTTATTACAAGCACACCAGAGCTTATATGGCTGATGTATGGCCAAAGGGTTATGTCAAGGTGAATGACATCAGCAGGTATGCTAAAGTAGGCCAATGGGAGGTATAGTGATTGTGAATGACTGCAAAATCATTAATCTCCACACACACACACACACACACACACACACACACACACACACACACACACAGTGCCAGTGTGTAGTAGGTGGATGGGCCTGATGGGTGTACAAGGCTAGGCAAAGGGAATACTTTGGCATCAGGCCACATGACAATGGTATCCAATGTGGCTCAGGGGTTTAGTCCCTGGAGTGGTCCCCACAGGTGGGTATTGTATTCACCATCCACTCATCTGGGTTACTATTGTGGGTGGCCAGTGATGTACACTGCTTCCCATGTATGTGAGCTATATTCCATAACATGGACAGTGTCTGGGTTGTGCACATGTCCCACACTCATGTTCTTTGACATGTGGAAGTGTACTTGAGGTCTCTGGGGCATGTTGTGTGAACAGATTGTTATCTTCTGATGTAGCATTTCTGACCTCATTTTGGAAGACCTGGCTATGGAACAGAGGTTGTGCTTGCACCTACATTGATAGCATGATACAGGTATTCAGTGGAGTTAGTGGCATCTGTCCATACATTGCATGTGTATAAGGCATGGTATTCCTTTTGTGGGTTACATTTGCAGACTCTACAGTTGTTGCAGGTGTCCAGTGGGGAACATAGCAAAAGGACCACTGTAAGCATTTATTTGTCTACTGTAGGGATGGAACAGGGTGCCATGTCCTTTTACTTGCTGGATAACACACACTCAGTCAGGAGATGTTACACATCACAGTACTTTCTGATGTCAGTGGCACTGTTGTGGTCAACAGGCATGTAGTCTACTGCAATCACACCATGGTTACTACCTGTGAGGCAATATGCAGGGAACTACCAATATAGTGGTTGTTGCCTAGCTAAGTATGAGGCATGGGCGGAGAGTGTTCTCTGAGTAATACAAGGGTTGCCTATATTGTTCACCGATCCATAATGTCACATGTAGAGCTATAGATTGTCTACACCAGCCTCTCTGGTGTTTGACATCTGTTGTCCTTGTAAGATAGACATTGTGACATATAGTAGGTCCTCAATATAATAATTTAGCAAAACTCACCCCACAATGCATCCTGTCATTACATAATCACAGCAACTTTCACACAGGATACTGATGACAGATAGACACACACACACACTTGCCACTACTGAGATTCAGACCCCTACTTAGCTATGTATTGCTACTACATTGGACCACATTTATCACATGCACCACAGAGCTTATTGAATGGATGTTGTCCCAAGGTACCTCTAAGGTGAGGAACATCATCAGCCCTTGTAAATACTGGCATTCGGTGATATAGTGGGTGACAGATCCCAAAAAGAATTTTACCCTAATCACACATTTACATTTGTCAGGGGTGAGGTTCCAACCTCTATCTAGCAATCTTTACAGACCATTATGTTACACATTTATCACATGCACCACTGACCTAACATGGTTTAGGTTTGGCAACAGGTACTTGTAAGGTGGATGATATCTGCAGGACTGCTAAAGTCAGGCTCTGAAATGTGTACTGGCTGTAATTGGGGCCAGAATGATTGAGATACACACACACTTGCCACAGATGAGATTCAAACCCATAGCTGTCTAGTTATTGCTACTACATTGCTCCACATTTATGACACACACCACAGAGCTTATAAGGCTGGCCCTTATCCAAAGAGCTGATTGACATCAGCAGGCTTGTTACACACACAGACACACACTTTCATAGTTGTAATGTCTGGGATTAAAACTCCTACATAACTAGTATGTTACACTACAGCATTACACAGTTATTACACACGCCACATAAATTATAGGGCTGATAATTGGCCAAAGGGTTATTTCAAGGTGAGTGACATCAGCATGAGTGCTAACATGGACTATGGGAAGTTCAGTGTGTGCGAATGGGCCATAAACCATTCCTCTGGGAACACACACACACAACACTCAGTCACACACAACTTTACATTTGACAGGACTGGGTATACAAATGCTAGATGAATACTGATTTGTACTATCATGTTACACAGTTATCACAAGCACCACAGACACTATGGGGCTGAGGGCTACCCAAAGCAAATGTCTACAGTAATTTACATTGGCACATCATGTGATATTGGCCAATTGGATGTGTGGTGGGTGGGACAGGACTCATGATAGCAATCTCTTTGTCACTGTCTGCCTCTCTCTTCCCCGGATCTCTGTGTGTGTATGTTTGACCTATTATAGTGTGTTGGCCTTGGATATGTGTCAGTATTCCTATCCAATGTGTTTGCAAAGCATGAATGGTGCGTAATGTGGTGTGTGTGCACAGACATCTGCGACTGACAGATATGTATAGTCCACTGTTGTTGTCAGACATGGGCTTCATTTCTCTTAAGTGTTGGAGCATGCCCAGTTGACCTTCTGCCATTTGTTGTCAGACATGGGCTTCATTTCTCTAGGTGTAGGAGCATGCCCAGTATAACCTTCTGTATTGAGTGTGTGAATCCATTCCAGGTAGGTTGCAGTCCAGTTCAGGAGTTTGTGTTCTACACCTACAGCTAGCAACCTGTTTCTGCAGGATATCTGTAGATAGGTTCACAATATAGAGTCACAATGGGCAACAGATAGTGGGATATTGTAACTATTGCTGTCTGTGCTACTTGCGTTACGTGGTTGGTGTTAGCAGAGATATTCACACATGTACTGTTTTACACTGTGATGTATTATGTCATCAACTACCAACAGATATACTTACTTGCTCACAGTTATTTCCAGGGGACTACAAAATTAATGAAACTGTATCTAGTATTGTGGTCTGCAGCCTACATATTCTTGCACACTCATGCCATTCTGGAGGGTAGCTGCAGACACTTGCTGATGGATCTGTGTAAATGTTTCAGACCTTCGTACTGTGGTGGCTGAGGATCCCCTGCTTGTACATCTATCGACATAATAGAATGGTCATATCCTGCTGTGGCCATACCTCTAAGCTGTACAGATTCACCCAGGTTACCCAGAGGCAGGGCTCATATATGTAGTCAGTTCCTCTTCACATTGTGGTTTATGAGTGAGTTTTTAGTCACCCATTACTGAGTTTGCAGGCAGGGGTAGTATGGGCACACATCAGAGTTTCAGACTTCACACACTCCATGGCGTCCATGCTTCTACACCCCCCACTCTGTTATTCTATCCTCTTCCTAACATTATGCGAGTAATATCTGCAAAGTATCCCTATAGTTGTCCCTTCATTCCAGCAGTATTTAAGGGTTGGTCTACAGTTCATGCAGTAGGACATGCTGGGCATGCTACTGGGATTTGTTAGCATGGCCTTGCATTTGTGTTCTGTGGACTGTGTTATGTTGTTATTTGGGACTCCATGACATAGCATACACTGGTAGTATGGGTGAGGCACAGGCCTTTGACAGAGTACTGTAGGGCATTTGGTAGTGATGCAGGCCATCTGTAGCAGGACAGTGCATTCTGTCACTCCTACAGTCCCAGGCTGCGAGCCACTGGATTCCCCTGGAGTGACAGGGTAAGTGTGGGAAGTGTTAATGGCAATAGTTCCTGTCCATATTAATCCATTGTTCTGGATGCTGGCAGGGTGCTGCTTACAGCTAGGGACACACCTGCATAGCACACTTCTTCAGTATGTTGCATTCTGTGGGTATTTCCATAGAGAAGTGGGGGTCATGTTGTACTCATTCCCAACAGCAGGTATATGACCTGTGATAAACCTGTGGATGATGGTGGGGTGAGCTGAGTGCATGTGTGATATGGAGGCTTCTTGCAGCTGACTCACAGATATGCCTGGGGCATTCCCCTTATGCTGCCTTGTGTAGGGACATAGGCATTCTTTCATTACTTCATAATGGTGCCTTTTGTGGTCTGCCACTGACTGGCCAGACTACATCAGTATTCCATACTACACAGACAACTAATGTGCTGCTAACCTGTATGTACAATTCCAAAGGTATGTGCAGTTGACAGTTACATTTTATGTACTCTATCTGGGGTACTTCCACCTGTGTACTGTGTGTATGTTTGGGCCCACATTCATGGCATGTCCATCTTTCAGATGGCAACATATATTGACATATGAACAATGAGTATGGATGACTGCTGAATTGGGTCTTGATGGGATGCATTGTGGTTGGCACTGCAGTTGTCAGAACATGGCCCTGTCATCAACAGTAGTGGCCATAGGCCACTGGGACACAACGTTCCATGCCTACATGCTGACCACTTCCATCCAATGTACAACACGCAACAACTTAACACACAGAGCCCTGCATATTGTACACATGCAACAATATATCCTGTAAATTGAGCCAGCTCAGGTAATCTGTGCTCCACTGTTATTAACCCCACTCGTACATGTTACTGCATTTCTACAAACGATTGGGGGGGCACACCTGACAACTGTAAACATTTACTATGACTGTACTGGTATTTCAGGTACTCTGTTGGCTTCCATTTCATTTTGTATCCCGATCTATCATGCAGACTAGAGGCATATCAGTAGAGTACAGATCTTAGGTTTTATTGACCTACATTTCAGTTTCAGACTTCATACCCTGCAGAACTAACATACAACTGCCTGACCTGTTGTAGTCTGTCTGTGTAGATCTGGAGGGGGGCTGTTATCCATTGCCATTAATTGGAGGCCTTAGCACAGCCTTTCTTTATGGTCATCTACACCTGTCCTTCTGGCTGAGGCTGTTGTTGGTTATGTGAACCTCACTGACATGCATGTGTGTGTCCTATGGACAAACATTTGGGCCACTACATGTACTGCAGTGGGAATTGTCACCTTGTCTAGTACTACCTACTTAGTTGACACCAGTATTTGTTATGGATTCCATGCTGCCCATATAGGTGTCCACTATCTGCTGCCATCCCATTCAGCCACCCGATTCCCTTGCATGCTCACATCCATACCATGGCTACAACTAGCAGAACATACTACTCCACTCAGCAGTTGATAGGAAGAGTGAGTTACTTGTGCCTGTGCCAGTAATGAGGATAGTGCTGTAGGGCTGACTATGTTGGATGCACATAGTACACTCTCTATACAAGGTAAAGCACAGGTACTGTCATGTTTGGCATCCCTTTTACTGTATGTGCAAGTCAGAGAGAGGTGTCATTCCCTGGGTTCCTGCGATGTCAGTGTATGTGCTATGCGTTGCCTCTTTGACAAAGCCTGCGCATACTGAGCACACCTCCTACTGCCTACATGGGCAGGCTCACATTGTTCATCCTTCGAGTCGCTCTATGCCTGTTCTGGCCTTGGAAATGGTGTGGGGCTGTGTTGCCCTGCCCTGTGCTGTTCCTGCTGCAGCTGTTTCAGCAGGATCATATTGTGTGGCATGGCACATGCAATGAAAATTTCTGTACATGTAGCTGGAGAGTACTGCAAGGCTCCACCGAATATGTCTAGGCACTGGAACCGTGACTTGGGCATCCCAAACACACGGTCTATTATATTTCTCATTTGTGCTTGTGCCTCATTATGGAGTTCTTATTCAGGTGTATGTGCATTTCTGATGGGTGTCATCAGCCACGGCACCAGTGCATAACCAGTATCCCCCACTAGGTGGCCATATGGGAAGTCCCCACTGACAAATCTCTGGTACAGCTGTGTCATATGCCAGATGTGGGAGTCATGATAGCTTCCACGCTACAAGCACACACATTCATTATAATGCCCTGGGCATCGCACATGACCGGGCAGTTGATGGAGGGGAAGCCCTTGCAGTTTATGTAGACCCTACCCTTCTCATCGGGTGGTACTTTGATGTATATGTGCATGCAGTCTATAGCACACACTACCTCAGGGTATTCTGCTATTTGTCAGGTGTGTCTCTAGCTGTAAGCAGCACCCTGCCAGCATCCAGAAAAATGGATTAATATGGACAGGAACTATTGCCGTTAACACTTTGCACTTACCCTTTCACCCCAGGGGAATCCAGTGGCTTGCAGCCTGGGACTGTAGAAGTTACAGAATGCATTGGCCTGCTATAGATGGCCTGCATCACTACCATATCCCTACAGTCCTCTGTCAAAGGCCTGTGCCTCAACCCTACTGCCAATGTATGTTATCTCATGGGGTCCCAACTAACAACATAACACAGTCCACAGAACACAAATGCAAGGCCATGTTGACAAATCCCAGTAGCATGTCCACCATGTCCTATTGCATGAACTGTGGACCAACCCCTAAATAACGCTGGGATGAAGGGACAACTATAAGGATACTTCTCAGATATCACTCGCATAATGTTAGGAAGAGGATAGAATAATAGAGTGGGGAGGTCTAGAAGCATGGACTCCATGGAATGTGTGAAGTCTGAAACTCTGATGTGTGCCCATACTACCCCTGCCTGCAAGCCCAGTAATTGGTGGCTACAACCCTGCTTGTAAATCACAGTGTGAAGGGTAACTGACCATATATATGAGCCCTGCCTTTGGGTAACCTGGGTAAATCTGTACAGCTGAGAGGCATGGCCACAGCAGGATATGGCCATTCTGTTACGTTGATAGATGTACAAGCAGGGGATCCTCAGCCACAACAGTACCAAGATGCTGGACCATTTACACAGACCCATCAGGAAGTGTCTGCAGCTACCACTCCAGATTGGCATGAGTGTGCAAGAATATGTAGGTTGCAGACCACAATACTGGACACAGCTTAATTCATCTTTTATTTCCCAGGAAATAACTGTGAGCAAATAAGTATACCTGTCAGTAGTTGATGACATAATACATCACAGTGTAAAACAGTACATATGTTTGAATATCTCTGCTAACACCAACCATGTAACACAAGCAGCACAGACACAATAGTTACAGTATCCCACTATCTTTCACCCATTGTGATCCATATTGTCAACCTATCTATAGATATCCTGCCATAACAGGCTGCTAGCTCTAAGTGTAGAACACAAAATCCTGCACTGGAGTACAACCTACCTGAAATGGATTCACATGCTCATTACAGAAGGTCATACTGGGCATGTTCCAACACTTAGAGAAATGAAGCCCATGTCTGACAGCAACAGTGGAGTACACATATCTGTCAGATGCAGATGTCTGTGCACACACACACCACATTGCACACCATTCATGCTTTGCACACATATTGGATAGGAATACTCTCACATTTCCAAGGCCAACACACTATAACAGGTCAAACATACACACACACACACACACACACACACACACACACACACACACACACACACACACACACACACACACACCCATGTGGGAAAGAGAGTGGCAGACAGTGACAAAGAGATTGTAATCATGAGGCCTGTCCCACCCACCACACATCCGATTGGCCAATATCACATGATGTGCCTATGTCAATCACTGTAGACATTTGCTTTTGGTAGCCCTCAACCCAATAGTGTCTGTGGTGCTTGTGATAACTGTGTAACATGATAGTACAAATCATTATTCATCTAGCATTTGTATACCCAGTCCTGTCAAATGTAAAGTTGTGTGTGACAGAGTGTTGTGTGTGTGTTTCCAGAGGAATGTTTTTTGGCCCATTCACACACACTGCACTCCCCATTGCCCATGTTAGCACTCATGCTGATGTCAGTCACCTTGAAATAACCCTATGGCCAATTCTCAGCACCATAAGCTCCATGGTGCATGCAATAATGGCATAATGCTATAGTGTAACATACTAGTTAGGTAGGAGTTTTAATCTCAGACATGGCAACTGTGAAACTCTGTGTGTGTGAACAGATTAATGATTCAGAGGCCACATACAGTCACTGCACCTCCCATTGCCCTATTTTAGCAAGCCTGTTGATGTCAGTCACCCTGAAATACCCTTTTGGACAATGGCTACCCCTATAAGCTCTGTGGCATGTGCCATAAATGTGAAACAATGTAGGAGCAGTAACTGCACCAGTATGGGTTTGAATCTCATCTGTGACAAATGTTTGTGTGTGTACATATGTATGTGTGTACCTCAAGGATTTTGGCCCCATTTACACCCAGTACACATCTCAGAGCCTGACTTTAGCAGTCCTGCAGATATCATCCACCTTAGAAGTACCTGTTGGCAACCCTAAACCATGTCAGGTCAGTGGTGTATGTGGTAAATGCGTAACATAATGGTCCATAAAAATTGCTAGATAGAGGTATGAACTTCACCCCTGGAAAATGTGTGTTTAGGGTAAAATTATTTTTGGGATCTCTCTCCCACTACATCACCCAATGCTGGTATTTACAAGGGCTGGTGATGTTCCTCACCTTAGAAGTACCTTGGGAAAACATCTACCTTATAAGCCCTATGGTGCATGCGATAAATGCAGTACACTTTAGTAGCAATACATAGCTAGGTAGGGGGTTGAATCTCAGTACTGGCAAGTGTGTGTGTCTGTCATCAGTGTCCTGTGTGGTGCTTGCTGTGATTGTGTAATAAAAGGATGCATTGTGGGGTTGGTTTTGCTAAATTATTATGTTGAGGACCTAGTATATGTCACAATGTCCCCCTTACAAGGACAACAGATGTCAAACACCAGAGAGGCTGGTGTAGACAATCCATAGCTCTACATGTGACATTATGGACTGATAAACAAAATAGGCAACCCTTGTATTACTCAGATAACACTCTCCACCCACGTCTCAAACACAAAAACATTTGGCTAGGCAACAACCACTATATTGGTAGGCAACAACCACTATATTGGTAGTTTCCTGCATATTGCCTCACAGATAGTAACCATGGTGTGATTGCAGTGGACTACATGCCTGTTGACCACTACACTGCCACTGACATCAGAAAGTACTGCGATGTCTTACATCTCCTAACTGAGTGTGTGTTATCTAGCAAGTAAAAAGACATGGCACCCTGTTACATCCCTACAGTAGGCAAATAAATGCCTACAGTGGTCATTTTGCTATGCCCCCCCCCGGATGCCTGCACCAACTGTAGACTCTGCAAATGTAACCCACAAAGGGAATACCATGCCTTATACACATGCTCTGTATGGACAGATGTCACTATCTCCACTGAATACCTGTATCATGCTGTCAATGTAGGTGCAAGCACAACCTCAGTTCTATAGCCAGGTCTCACCAAATGAGGTCAGGAATGCTACATCAGAAGATAACATTCTGTCCACCCACATGCCCCAGAGACCTCAAGTACACTTCCACATGTCACAGGACATGCGTGTGAGACATGTGCACAACCCAGACACTGTCCATGTTATGGAATATAGATCACATACATGGGAAGCAGTGCATATCACTGGCCACCCACAATAGTAACCCAGATAAGTGGATGGTGAATACAATACACGCCTGTGGGGACCACTCCAAGGACTACACCCCTGAGCCACACTGGAGACCATTCTCATGTGGTCTGATACCAAGGTATTCCCTTTGCCTAGCCTTGTACAGCCTTTAGGCCCATTCACCTAGTACACACCTGTGAAGCAATGAACCTATGCACCTCAGTACTGTCAAGTATGTGTGTGTGTGTGTGTGTGTGTGTGTGTGTGTGTGTGTGTGTGTGTGTGTGTGTGTGTGTCTGTGTGTGGAGGTTAATGATTTTGAAGCCATTCACAATCACTACATCTCCCATTGCCCCACTTTAACATGCCTGCTGATGTCATTCACCTTGAAATAACCCTTTGGCCATGTATCAGTCATATAAGCTCTGTGGGCTGGTGATAACTGCATAATACTGTAGTGTAGCAAACTAGTAAGGTAGAAGTTCTAATCCTGATCCTGCCAGCTATGATAATGTGTGTGATTCCCTGAGAGAGTGTACATGTGTCTTCATTGACACCTGCTTTTGTGGACATTCACACGTACTACACTTCCCTTATCCCTCCTTTAGCACTTTTGCTGATGTCACTCACCTTCAAAGATACCTTTGGACAGCTTTTGCAATATGTAAGTTTTATGGCGCATGCAATAACTGCATAACACTATAATAGAAATACATAGTCAGGTAGGGGTTTGAAACTCAGCACTGGTAAGTGTGTGTTTGTGTGTTCATCATCAGCATTCTGGGTAGCTGTTGGGGTGACTGTGTAAGGACAGGATCTATTGCAGTGTGGGTTTTGCTACATCATTATATTGAGGGCCTATGTGTCCCATTATCCACTTTACAAGGCCAACAGTTTTCAAACACTGTAGAGGTTGTTGTAGACAATCCTCAGCCATATATGTGTACAGCTATGTGCAATTACTATGTAACAGTATGGATTAGTAAACAATATAGGCAACCATTATAATACCCAGATACCACTCTCCACACATGAATCATACACAAACACACTTGGCTGTAACTCTCTTACTCCCTTCCTTTCTTACTTTGTCTCTGTTTCTCTCTCTCTCACTCTCTCTCTCTCTCTCTCTCTCTCTCTGTCTCTCTCACACTCCCTCTCTGGTGGATGTGAAAAAGTACATCTGTTTTTCCTAGGCAGCAGCTTGAGTTTTGTAAGTAATGCTCATGATCAGCTGATGGTCTGTGCATGAATTGCAGTCCCCCACTTGCTAATTGCATGTTGAATAGCTGTGGTATCATTCCTATAGTTAATTGCATGGAAACACACTCCTATAACTTAGCACTTCATGTGGGTATTGGCCCGTTTCCTTCATTGTGAGCAGGACTTTATGTGGGTGTTTGACAAACAGCATCACAGAGGGTAGTGGGAAATACCTCTTACAACATACACTGTGGAGACAGGCCAACAAATAGGAGGGGGATTTTCCAGACATGGGGACAGAATGTAAACATTGCTGTTCTACATTTGAAGTAATGTTGGTTTAGCAGGGCTTGTGTGGATATGGCTGTTCTCCATGATTTAAAGTCTGGCCTGCCAAATGGCCAGAGTTTGGAGTCTTACATGTGGTGTGTTACTCACACATTTCCTATCTTTACAAATGCAGTAGCATACTCTGATGATTGCAGTCAGTACTTGGTGATATCTATGTGAGTTACTGACTTCATATCCCTCAGAAGATATATGTCACAACAAGCCCTGTTACACCAGGAAATTTCTCAGTTTATCACAACAACATGTCAATATTGGCGCTGAGTTTGTGCCTCCATCCTCCAAGTCTGTCATCCTTTGTCCATATGTCATGCAGTAAGATGTGCATATGTATAGTACATCGTTATTTACTGACATCATACCTGGTAACAAGCCAGTGAGATATCAGACTGCTAGACATGTTATGTATAGTAGGCCTTATATTTGAGGACAAAACCTGGAGATTCTGCTGTAGTGTGTACAGTAGTGAGGTCTGTGTACTTATGGTGATTGTTAACAGAGTGTGTATTGTGAATATGTTACTTGGCTTGTGTACAGACTGTGGTAGATGTCATTGTTCTTGGACCTGTTCTGTCTGATGTTGCACGCTGCTCCAGTTTATGATACCCTATCAGCGTACATGTTTGTAGGGCCAGACTGACAAATGTCCCATACCACATTCAGGCATCAGAGACACTGTGTATTGGCAAGTATATGTAGGGTTACTGTGTGTGTGGCTCATATGAGGGTGGTGTTGTTCATACGGTACATATACACTAATATTACTTAGGCTTACCATAATGTGACTGTGTTCAGAATGGTTGTGGGTATGCAATTTCACACTGGTGTCTGCTACTCCCTGCTGTTGCATGCCTGTAGTGTCTGATATATTTGCAAGTACATGTGTATTCCCCATAGGAAACTTGGTTCAGTGTTGTGGCAGTTTGCCTGCAGTTTGCACAGTGCTTTGTGACATGACTAGCAGCTCAGTGTATTTACCTAGTGTGATGTTACGTCCAGATATTTGTCAGATGTACTGTTGCTTGGCCACCATAACTGTTGTGTATTTCTCACAAAGCAGTAGGATGGTGTAAAGATGTATGTCACTAACTAGTGTGAAGTATGTGGGCTTGGGACCTCTGCTCCTCTGGTTAATATGTGTTAGGACAGACAGGAGTGTGTGAACGCATCAACTGTGTGAGCTTATGTATTCCAGTATTTTTGTGATATCCCCATTTACATGGCTGTAAATATCCACTTTGTCAGGCTTGGTCCACACAGCTTGCACTAAGGAGTTCTGTGTATACCTCTGGACCGACCAGATTGTGTTAGACTGTCCACGTTTATTGGTCAAATCTCTGCTGTATTCCACAGGATCATTATTGTGATTTGTGTGGTACTTCACTATGATGATCTTATGATGTCTGT
This sequence comes from Protopterus annectens, assembly GCF_019279795.1. Classification (NCBI taxonomy): domain Eukaryota; kingdom Metazoa; phylum Chordata; order Ceratodontiformes; family Protopteridae; genus Protopterus; species Protopterus annectens. The sequence continues at coordinate 309,992,236 of NC_056735.1, read as the reverse complement.
CAGTAACTGATGGTGTACATGTCAGTATCAGAAGTGACTTCCCACACAACATGTCTGTTAACACAACCCCTGTTATTGTAGCAACATTCTAAAATTATACCTACAATACTTACATGGCAGCCCCTTGCACTAAGAGGTTGTGACTACTGGTGCTGAGGTATGACTCCGCTAAATGTTATGGGCATATGTTTCATATATATATATACAACCCAGCCACTGGGGATGCACAAGCCTGTGCATTTCTTTGTGCTGGTCCCAAGCCTGGATAAATGGGGAGGGTTGCGTCAGGAAGGGCATCTGGTGTAAAACCTCTGCCAAAAATTACTGATGCGGAGAACTTTTCATAATTACATACCGGATCGGTCGAGGCCCGGGTTAACAATGACTGTCACCAGTACTGTTAGCCAACAGGGTGCTGGCGGAAATTGGGCTACTGTTGGCCGAAGAAGAAGAGGAGGGGGAAGGCATGCCCAAAGGCAGGAAGAGAGGAGGAAGGTTAGGAGTGTAGTACTGAGGGTAGAAACATTGAATGTTGGCAGTATGACTGGTATAGGGAGAGAGATAGCTGATATGATGGAGAGAAGGAAGGTTGATATACTGTGCGTGTAAGAGACCAGATGGAAGGGAAGTAAGGCCAAGTGTATAGGAGGTGGGTTCAAATTGTTCTATCATGGTGTGGATGGCAGAAGAAATGGGGTAGGGGTTATCCTAACGGAACAGTATGCCAAGAGTGTTTTGGAGGTGAAGAGGGTGTCTGATAGAGTGATGTTTATGAAGCTTGAAACTGATGGTGTAATGATGAATGTTGTTAGTGCATATGCTCCACAAGTTGGATGTGCGATGGATGCGAAAGAAAAATTTTGGAGTGAGTTGGATGAAGTGGTGGTGAGTGTACCCAAGGGTGAGAGACTAGTGATTGGAGCGGACTTCAATGGGCATGTTGGTGAAGTGAACAGAGGGGATGAGGAAGTGATGGGTAGGTATGGTGTTAAGGAGAGGAATGCAGAAGGTCAGATGATTGTGGATTTTGCGAAAAGGATGGACATGACTGTGGTGAATATGTATTTTAAGAAGAGGGAGGAGCATAGCGTGACATACAAGAGTGGAGGAAGATGCACACAGGTGGATTATATCCTATGTAGGAGGGCCAGTCTGAAGGAGATTGGAGACTGTAAAGTGGTGACTGGGGAAAGTGCAGTTAAGCAGCATAGAATGGTGGTCTGCAGGATGATGTTGGTGATCAAGAAGTGGAGGAGGAGTGTGAAAGCAGTGCCAAGGATTAAATGGTGGAAGTTAAAAAAGGGTGATTGTGAGGTGGAGTTCAGGGAAGAGTTAAGACAGGCACTAGGAGGCAATGAAGAGTTAACGAATATCTGGGTAACTACAGCAGAGCTAGTAAGGGAGACTGCTAGGAAGGTGCTTGGTATGACATCTGGACAGAGGAAGGAGGACAAGGAGACATGGTGGTGGAATGAGGAAGTACAGGAGAGTATACAGAGGAAGAGGCTGGTGAAGAAGAAGTGAGATTTTCAAAGAGATGAAGAAAGTAGACATGAGTATAAGGAGATCAGGTGCATGGCAAAGAGAGAGGTGGCGAAGGCTAAGGATAAGGCATATAGAGAGTTGTATGAGAGATTGGACACCAAAGAGGGAGAAAAGGACCTGCACCGATTGGCTAGACAGAGGGACAGAGCTGGGAAAGATGTGCAGCAGGTAAGGGTGATAAAGGACAGTGAGGGAAACGTACTCACAAGTGAGGAAAGTGTGTTGAGTAGATGGAAAGAGTACTTTGAAGGGCTGATGAATGAAGAGAATGAGAGAGAGAGAAGGTTGGATGCTGTGGTGATAGTGAATCAGGAAGTGAAGCAGATTAGCAAGGAGGAAGTAAGGACAGCTATGAAGAGGATGAAGAATGGAAAGGCTGTTGGCCCAGATGACATACCAATGGAAGCATGGAGGTGCTTAGGAGAAATGGCAGTGGAATTTTTAACCAGATTGTTTAATGAAATTTTGGAAAGTCAGAGGATGCCTGAGGAGTGGAGAAAAAGTGTTTTGGTACCTATCTATAAGAATAAGGGTGATGTGCAGAGTTGCAGTAACTACAGAGGGATAAAATTGACCAGTCACAGCTTGAAGTTATGGGAAAGAGTAGTGGAAACTAGGTTAAGAAGGGAGGTGATGATTAGTGATCAGAAGTATGGTTTCATGCCAGGAAAGAGCACTACAGATGCAATATTTGCTCTGAGAGTGTTGTTGGAGAAATACAGAGAAGGTCAGAAGGAGTTGCATTGTGTCTTTGTGGACTTAGAGAAAGCATATGACAGGGTACCTAGAGAGGAGTTGTGGTATTGTATGAGGAAGTCGGGAATGGCAGAGAAGTATGTACGAGTGGTACAGGATATGTACAAGGGTAGTGTGACATTGGTGAGGACTGCGGTGGGAGTGACAGATACGTTTAAGGTG
>NC_056735.1:309814773-309987273 GCF_019279795.1 Protopterus annectens | reverse complement strand
ACTTCATAAATATACTGCAAAAACTTCTCTTTAAACACTAAATAAATAAATACTAAACCCTCATGGTAAATAGAGCTTTCGTCCTTTATTGTATAGGAACTTCTTCAGATCTATATCCTTGTTATGTGTAAACATGAGTGTTGTATATATCTTCCCAGATGTATCCCACCATATTTATCTGATATGTGTATATTTAGATATAGCAACATACTGATTCAACACTAATTTCACTAACAAGTACAACACAATTGTAGAAGTCAAAGCAGGTGTTTATTACTATTCAGTATGTGTACTGACAGATATGTTGGAAAAAACAACAAGCATTTTCACAGCTGTGATGGCTTAGTGGTTAACTGCTGTGACTTTAGTGTACAGGGTCTTGGGTTCAAGGCCTGCAAGGGCTGTTTATTTTGTTGCTAGGCAGAGCAAGGACTGTTGGATACAGAGTGGTTAAGGCAGTTTTGAGCAGCTTTAAGCGGGTTTGTGAGACGGTAATTGGTGCTAACGTATGGTTAAATGAATAGGCACTTACACTGTATAGGCTTCACTTACCACTGTGCAAATCTGCTTAGCGTTTATATTTAAGCAATGCTTACACCTGCTAAGCATGGCTCAGCCCCTGTAACCAGTGATCACATTCCAGTCTGATGAAATAGCAGGGTAATGATATCTTTAATAAGTATATTTAATTCCACATACATAACATGCTTCTATGTGCTGTCATTACAGTAGCAAGGGGTTTGAGTATACTGTCTGGGACACCTGAGTATATATGGCTAGTACAACAATCTTTTCCATTTGTATGTGTTTCATACATGGGTAGTATCCCAGGTTATATGCAGTCACACTTGCATGTATTGTATCATTATGTTTCTACTGTTAACAGTGCTTTCCCATGTAAGAGTAGATTGCAGATTGTAGTACTGGAACCATACACCCCTGCATGCAAAACTAGACTCTGAGTACTGACTATCATGTTCTTGGTGTGTGAGCTGTGTGTTAATAAGTATTTGCTACTGGATATTGATCTGATATGTGGATATTAACTGTAGACTCCTATGTGTGTATGACATGTCATTGAGGGCTGCTATCATGTAGTAATGGCATACCTATCAGTGTCATACGTCTATCTGTCAAAACATTCATCCTAATGCATAACCTGTTGGCTAGCTGATTTCTGTCTGTCCTCTGTACAGATGTGCAAATGTCAGGTATGCATCTTGGCTGCTTGCTGCTTACAGGCAATCTATGCTTGACTGACACTGACATATCTGCCCAGCTGTGTTATGAATGCCACAGCTAGGAAACCCCACCCTGTATGCACCACATGCCATGGATACCTTAACTAGACTACCACAGTCAACAGAACATGCTTGGGTACACGTTTCCACCCCAGAGACTTGCCGTGTTATGTAATATATGTTGCATATGTGTCATTTGGAGCACCTTACTGGCCCTCTGCAAGAGACAACTAGATGATTGAATGTTGCATTTAATTGTCACCCTGAGGATCACTCATGTGCCATCAGTTGATAGATGGCCTGCTGACAAATGTCAGGCTGCATGATACCACTGTATCCATATCCCCTACTCTTCTCATCTCTCCATGGACAATATCCTGGTACACACCTAGGAACACCTGCACCTATGGAACCCAGTACTGACAAATGTGTCAGTGTGCATTATTGGGAATAACAGTGTCTGTGTGTTTGTATACTTGTAGTTGATAATACCCTGAGGGCCTTCTCACCCACTACAGCCCCCATTGCCATAGTTAGAAATGGCTGGTGCTGTAATGGACATTAAATGTACCTTGTTACACTCTTCACCCTATGGGCTACCTGGAGCTTGCAGTACCAGAGCAACATTGTTGTACAAATGGGTAGATAGGCATGGGTTACCTCTGAGTCCTGGCAAGTGTGTGTATGTGTGCAAGTGTGTATATTTGTAGGATACACCATTCTGAGGCCACATTTTCCAAATACAATACACCTTGCCATACAGTATAAGGGATAGTCATGTTGTTGATATTAGGAGAGCCATGATAAACCATCACCCTACTATCCATGTGGCACGTGCAATAAATGCATATCCCTGTTGTAGCACTGATGAGATAGACAAGGGGTCGTATTGCATTCCTGATCAAGGTGTGATTGTGGGTATATCAGAGTATTATCATGGGTTTCAGTGAGTAAAATATCCAATGTGGGGTGTGGGTGCTGGCTATACTGTCTTTACACCATGGTACCCCCCAGTACATGTCCCAAGGACCACGGTATGAGAACCATTGTCACCATCAACAATACAGGTAACTGATTACACTATCCAGCCTAATGATGCATGTGCTGTGTGCAAATTATCTGTAACATAATGGATTCACTGACAAGGTAGTTAGCACTGATAAACCCAGGTTGCTCAGATGTGTCTATGACTGTTATTTGTTTGTCAATGTATATTTGACAGTATGTCATACTATGTACTGTTCATTAACACCCAGTACATCCCCATTACTATACTGTACAAGGCCTGTTGATGTTCTTCCCTTAACAAGAAACTTGGGACACACCTCATCCTAAAAGGTGTGTGTTGTGGGCAATTAAGGCCAAACACATTAGTAGCAATAAGTACATAGGTAGGGGGTTCTACTCTCAGTGTTGCCAAGTAAATCTGTGTATGTGATGAGATCTACTTCACTTTTCAGAAAATACATGTCCCAGGAGGTCATCTGTCAGAGAACTGACTGGCAAATGCTAACATTTCAAAGGAATCATCTTGTGGAAATACATTCCATCAAAACTAGTAGTAGATGTGTAAATGCCCTCTTCCCAACTGTATAGCTGTGCAGCAATACTGGAGTTGGTATATATAGTTGAGTGTGGATGTTGTGGAAACAGCCACCCTCATTGGGGTTATTGTTGTGTGTATCCCCCCGCTTAGTCTGCTGTAATACTGTACAGTTTATGTTAACAGATTAAGTGTTGTCAATCAAACTATATGCGGATTTACATCACCCCACACCCCCCCAAAGTGGAGGGCTGTGCCACCAATACCAGCACACCTATGATTACCAACTCCAGGATTGCACTGCATTAGGAAAGGGGAGATATACTCTGCCAGTACCATCATCAATGGCATTAAATTAGCAGACTGATTATTTACTAATGTGATGTTTTGCCTATTTTGTCTTGGTGAAATTACATATGCAAAAATGGGTTCACTGCAAAATTAAGTACATCCATGTGTACAGTATTCTCTGTGTATTGCATCAACACCAAAGCCTCTGTGTGTGTGTGTGCGTTATACACAAACATGTGGTGTGTGCCACCCAGTACACTTACCATTGTCCACTTTAGAAGGGCTGCTGACATCAGCCACCGTGCACTCACCTGTATAGACCCCTCAGACCTATCATCCATGTGGCACTTGCAGTAACTGTTATACAGACCTGTTATATGTGTTCAGCTATACCCAGGATATGACACAGTCAATGTGTCACAACAGTGCCATACCCCTTGTAGAAACAACAGCAGACCAACATCCTGCTGACACAGACACCTACAACACAAACTGAATACATTATAGAGACCACAATTAGTCAGTGTTAATAACAGCTATAATGCATCATGGCTGGACAGCTACACATCCTGACATGTAAGCATTAAACGTTCCTGCTGAAAACATGTTACACAGCATTACATTGCTACACCTTAATACATTCACCCTGCACATCAGAACCATATTAGCCTATCCCTGCATCGATGGTATGGATGACATAGATGTGGCACAGGTATCATCATATGCACAGGGTGTGTTTTGGGTTTGCCAGAGACCTAGGCTGAGCCGTTTGGTTGACATCATGTGTGTGTGTTAGGGAGGTTTCTTATTAATTGGGCTGTGCAGATGTGGTGTGTGTAGGTATGGAGGTGCCCTAGCTGTGTTGGTGATGTGTGTGTGTGTGTGTGTGTGTGTGTGTGTGTGTGTGTGTGTGTGTGTGTGTGTGTGTGTGTGTGTGTGTGTGTGTGTGTGTGTGTGTGTGTGTGTGTATGCACACAGTTCTGCCATGTGGCTGCCCTATACAGGGGTTAGTTGGACAGCTGCAGACTGTACATGGTGGGGTGTGAAGATCACCATCTGCAGCCATGGACACGAGAACTGTGCCTGCCAGGGGTTCCATGGGCACTACCATGTACAAGCCCTGATATGGTACGTTCCCCTGATGATGACAAATGTCTGCTGGATCCAGATCCCTGTTGGGCCCAGCCAGGACCACGTGCTCGTGGCCTGCTCTGTTGTGGTGTGGACAGCACCCCCCTGCAGTGCTGGTGCTGGTACTACCACTACGGCAGTGGCTGCATCTTGTTGCATGTCCACATACACCTCCACCTGTTGGTGTTGCTGACCTACGTCCATGTGGCTGTCACCCTACTCCCACCATATGCTCTAACACGTACATTGCATGGTCAAGTATTCCCACCATCTCACTCAACCGTCTATCCAGGACCTCTGGAAAATAACAGTGGGCACCTGCAAGATCATGAATGTTGTCAATTACAGCAGAATGAGTAGCCCTCTGGAGCCTCAGACTCTGTCTGGTATATAATTACATATGTGCCTGTGCCTCCATGATGGCCCAAAACATGCATCTGGTGACACCTGCTGTGGAACGTCTGCCAGGGGCATGATGGCCAGCAGCCCTCCTATGAGCACCCCTGTACATCTGCCTGTGTGGTACCTCACCGGTCAGCTGGCTATGGCTGCTGTGTACAGACACACTTGCCATAGTCACCACACTGTCTTGTCCCATGCCACCATCCACCAGATGTCCCTAATCTATGGCCATTGGTGATGGGGTATGTATAGGCAATGTGATAGTGTGTGGGGATGGGGTGGATAACAGTGGGATGTCAACCGATGGTACAGCTTCGGCCCCTGACAACCCTGCCTGTGCCTCACCATACCTATCATCATTGTCAATGTCTGTATGGACACTAACATCAGTTTACCTGAAGGAGGGACCTGACCCACCTCACCACCTGTGAGGAGAAACAAAAAAATGTAATTTAAGACCTGTACTTCATTGCTTACCTCTGCACACACTCACACACACTCACACACACACACACACACACACACACACACACACACACACACACACACACACACACACACACAGACACACTCACACACAGGTGAGGGGGCACAAAGATATTACACAGACCTCTCATTATCCAACTCTCAACATGCATGACATATGGCAGTCAACAGCATGCACTGCAGCTATACTCAACCCTTGTTACCAACATTATACATCTCTGTGATGCATGAGTTGTGTTAGTAGGTGATGCCCCTTCCCCTGGAACACACCAATGTACACAGTATTGCTGTGCACCTGTTCAGCACCCTGGCATGTACTGTGCATCATACCTCATGAGTGTACACACCATTGCTGAATGTGAATATGTGTGGCAGTTATGTTTGCTCTGTTGCTCTGTCTGTGTCTGACACATACTTGGGATGATATGAGGACAGATGTCAATAATGAATGTATGATCTCTGATTTGCAGATATCATCATCAGCAGTGCATGCATGAGCAATAAAATCCAAATACACTTACAACCTTCAAAGCTTACTGTAGCTATGAGGAGTGTGCACACCCTTATTGACATGCCACCCTATTCCCTGATATGCCATGGGGCCAAGATACTGCATATGTTAACATTACACACACCTGATGTGTGACATATGACTTGTGCAATCAAATGCAGTATCAAACAAAAGTGTTAATTGTGCAGATGCTGATTGAGATGCATACAATATGTGGGTTACATAAGTGTGCACATCCTTAACATGATGATTTGTTGCAGCATCTGTTAAGTGAACTACAGCAGTCAATATTCCTGGAAGGGGTATACTAGCATGGCCCATCTTCACTTGCCATTATTTGGTCACTCTGCCCTACAAATGTCCCCCAACTCTGCCAAATTGCAAGGTCAGCTCATGTGCACAGCCCTTGGAGGTCACACAGTGTGTTCACTATTGCTGTGGAGTCACGGTTATGTCTGACACAATTCATGACCTTGACTGTGTTCAGATACAGTCATTCTTAGTGAGCTTTGGATGTATGCTTCAGTTCACTGTTGTGTCTCAGGATGACACCCCTTCTAATCCTCAGCCTTTTTGCAGATACTTGACAACTATGGGTCACACATGAGTGTCATTGTACAGTGTCCCAAATTCAGAACACCATGCATACCAGTCTAGTTCCTGCCAATGAACAGCAAAGCTAAAGGTGTACACTGGCACCAGCAAGGTACAGATGGGGATGGTGGGCCTGAGGTGGAGTGAGGTGTTGCTTGTGCAGCACATGTATCTTTATTAATACTGTCTGTAAGTTTCAGCCCTGGTTTCAGTACACCATTACACATTGCAACACATGCCTTTGGGAGACTTGATGTTATGCATATGCTACCTGTAGAGAGCCCTTGATGATGTTTCCTGTGGAACAACTCTTCAATCTGATTACCCTAACCCATAGGCTACATTTATGCAGAGTCCAGGCAATTGTTGACACAGGTACTGCACAGGCAGTACTTGCTAGACATTCCTGCAAGTCCCTCAGTGTTGCTGCATGTTTCTGGGCAGCGTCCATGACCAGTTTGCAACATATGTTGTCATCTGTCTTGGATGGGCATCTGTTTATTTTCTACATTAATGTTGTCCCATACTTCATAGTCACATACATGACTGTCTGCACTGTTTGGCATGGTATATGCAATGTTGAGATAAGGCTACCTCTCCCACTCCTGAGTGCTACCTTTTGGATATGGGATCCATTCCATTGTTTGTAAGATGTCTGCAAGCCATGGCTGCCTCTGTTGCAGGTGAGTGGGCAAATGTCATGGACATACTTCTTGGATAGCAGGCCATTACTTGGTGTGACATTGAGGACCTGTACTTGATGTAAGGTGTGTACTCAAGAAGAGTGAATGCTGTCAGTACCTCAAAAGCTGCTTCCACAATATGTTATTTGGAGTGTGCACACATATGCTTCCAGTGTTTGTTAAGGTATGTATTCCCCATATTTGTTGTCCTAACATAAGATTCCATATTACACATTCATTGCTCATGTTAGGATCACATTACAGGTTGTAAATGTTGTGAAATGTGGTATTGTGATATGCTGTCATGTAGGTCTGTAACAGTTGCCATTGCAATAGTGGTATATACACTGTTGTAGCCACTGTATAAGGGAAATGTTTCAGACATGTCCCTACTGTAGGCTATTTGTCCCACCATTATGTTCATCTCTGTCCACACATCTTGCACTGACAGGTTGTTAGTTATACTGCAGGACTCTTACATACCCTTCAGATATGCCACCATGGTGATCACTGTGATGTAGTGCATTTAACAGCAGTGATAAGTGAACATGTACAGCATGCATTATGGGTAGGTGTGTTAAATGTGTGCATGGCAAATACCATGGTCATAACATGACCAGTGTATTGGCAAACTTGAACAAAAAAAAATATATACTCACCAGCTACATGTTGCTGCCCCAGAGGTATTAAAGGGACCTACATAGTTGTCTGAGAGATGTAATATCAGTAGCCACACCTGTGGCATTGGTACAGGGTGGGAGCAGCATTTCAGTACATCAACAGTACAAACCCACAATACTACAGATTGTGCACATCTGTTCATTACTACACTGCAGCAACAGACTATGTTATCTGATATATGCATGAAGATACTTTACAGATTAAGATAGATAAGCAACAGTGGTCTACTAATGTGCCCTGGGATCTTACCTGCACTCTCCTCGTCCATTGCGTGGATAGCACCCACCTCTACTATGCTATCTTCAGGTTCTTGGCTTGGCTGGTGGGTGGGTGCCCCAAGGATCGTGAGGAGCTCCTCAGCATGTGTCAGTGGGGGCTGTATGGCATGACCCCCACCTTTGGCTATTTGGTCCCTCCAAACTGCAGCAGCACGCTGACGAGAGTGGCAGATGAGATCAGTGCAATGATGTCGTACCTGCTCATAACTGCGGTTGTGCAGGCCGACATCATTTACCTTGTGGACGAGCTTGTTCCACAGGGCAGTCCTCTCCTGCAGATCATGGGCTATATGCCCAAAGAGGGTTCTGTGGTGATGCACAAGGTAGTTGATTAATATTTCATTCTCCTGTGGAGTATAAGCATGGAGACACTCCTATGACATGGTACCTGGAAGACATAAACAGGAAAAAAAGGACCTCATACTGCAAGGATATAATAGTTGGTTAATTGACATCTCTCTCCCCCCACCATATCTGCAACAATAATCTGAACACACAAATCAATGGGTACGTTTACACCAAACCTACTGTTGGGGCATATATCCTATTGTGCAACAAATATTGAAATGTGTTTCTATTCATATTCCATGTTGAAACACTATCATTGGTGGTCTGTTGCTAACAATGTAACCTGCATGCCATTGTAATGGCCACTGTGATCCCATATATGCATGTGTTCTGTTTGCTATGCACCTGTTCCAAATCTGGTGTTTTGGGTTAATGGGAATATCTATGCATGCTGTTATAACTAATCCTGGATTGTGTTGACTATTACTACCCACATATGTTCTAAAACTGCAACACAATAGCATGTTTGGAAAGGCTGTTCACAGCAGAACCACTTCTTCCACCTCATCTGGCCATGGCACCAGGCCACAGCATGTCTGGGACCCAACCCATGACCTCCTCATCTGCTGGTCCTGCACTATCTTCAGGTGGAACCATCTCAGGGGATGGTGCTCATCCCCCCCTGGGTGCGCACACAGACAGGATCCTGTCACCTGAAGTCAAGTCCAGGGTCTGGTGCATTTGGAGCTCCACAGAGAATTGGGGGATCTGCTACACCACCTTGAGGCCCTCGTGACACAATTAGAGGGTCAGCCTGCCCCTCCTGCTCAGCCTCCAGCATACAACCTTCAGGGCCATGAAGATGCAGTGGTGACTGCCTATGGGAAGGGACCTCAGTCCAACTGTTTCCATTTGGGGGCTCATGGGCTTCCAATTTCCAAGCTCCCCTCCCCATCCAAGGTGTTTATCCACCACATGTGTCATATACCGCCCCTGTATGCTGCCTTGTCTGTCTTCTGACCCAACCTACCTCCCCAAATATACCTAATATCCTTCCCCAACATCCCAGTCTCACCTTAACTAAAAAAGGGCAATCTGTTCCCAACGCAAATTTCACACCATACATAACTGTCCATTTTGCACCTGCTTACAACTGCTAACAGGTGCCTTAGTCACTCTGTATCCAACAGCCCTTGTTCTGGCCACCAAATAAATTATCAGCCCTTGCAAGTATCTAACCCAGGACCCTGCACACCATTGCCACATCAATTTACCAGTAAGTTATCTGAGCTGTAGATATGTGTGATGTTTTCTCAAACATATCATGCAGCACAGTCAGTCAACAGTAGGGAGAATGAATTTATATATATATATATATATATATATATATATATATATATATATATATATATATATATATATGTGATGTTTTCTCAAACATATCATGCAGCACAGTCATTCAACAGTAGGGAAAACGTATTTATATATAGGGGGTCTATATCATATTGTTGAATGCTGACAACTTCGAAGATTCAAACTTCGAACTTGAAAGAACGAAGTCTAAAAATGTCGAATGTCAAAAAAACCCCACTCAAAATCCAAAACAAAAAAATGCTCTATGCAGGGAGGCAGCACTCCCACACCCCCCACTACTTAAATATGCCAACTCCAAGATCGCACTACAGTGCAGTAAAGGGAAATCTTCCCTTCCCGCACTCTATGGCAATCTCCGTTATATGTTTCGACATTTTTACACTTTGAACTTTAAAGTTCAAAGTTTAGTGCTTTGAACTTGTTAGCATTCGACATTATGATATAGACCCTATATATGTATATATTGATGAAAAGACAAACAGGAACTAGAACACAATCCACCACAAGTTTATTTAGCGATTTTGTTTCAGTAAATGAGAAACTTCTTCAGAATACACCCCAATTACACTACCCAGCCTTTTTATATACTCCATTCAACATTAATTCATTATGTCCCTAATTAACACTTAAAGACACAATCAGTAAAAGACTTAAAATGCATTGAATATTTCTAGTCTTCCATTCCATGCAGTTTTATAAACATAAACTTGCAAGATGTTGACACCCTTATAAAAAATGTTATTAGATAATATTAAAATATTGAATTAAATGTATTTTTTACATCATTGTTCATGTCATAAAAAATTCAGCTTTAAGTCTAAGAATAGAGCTAATGGATATGGAGCTATTTAATCCAGGATGTGTACCTGCATTTGTTTTAAGCTGCCATTTTAATTCCTTATATTCTAAGTAGTCATTCAGTGGTCCCCCTCTGTCCCCCAAGGTTACTTGGTCAATAATAATAAACTTGAAACCATGCCCTTCATTATTAGAAAAGTGCAGCTAAGACATTTTTGTTGTCTTTATTTTGAATGTCTCGATGATGCTGATATACTCTAATTCTAATAGCACTGAGAGTTTTTCCTATGTAGAAACATGAACATTCTGTGCATAGAGCTAGATAAACCTCTGTTTTATTGTTACAGTTAAACTTCTTATATAGAGTCTATCTACCAATGTTAGGGATATAGATAGTATCTGTTTCTAACATATGTTTGCATTGGGAGCAGTATCCACATCTAGACATGCTTCCTTTTATCCTGTGTCATTACCTCTTTCTATCAAGGTTTTTATATTGGTATCTTTCCAATATACAATTTTTGGAACTGTTCCTACTATGTTAGTAAATTCTTGGTCAATACCAAAAATGTTCCAGTTACGCCAAATGATGTCCCTCAGTCCTGTGAAGTGGTTATTGTATGTTAAGACAATAGCTTTGTTGTATTCTTGCATCTCCAGTACATGATTATTCACATTTAAAGTGTGTGCTGTACCTAGTAGAGGAAAATACTGTCCATTATTCTCTTGTTAATGACTGCCTGAAAAATCACATTCAAAAAGTCGTAGATAGGCTTATTACAAACCTATGAAGTTTGTGCATGATACATTTCACATTACCATGACTGTTCTGAAGGTGGTGGGGTCTGAAACTCATGTGTCTATCATGACTTCATTACTTCCACCTTCAGCTATTTGTCAGACTAATATACATGTTTGGAAGAACAGAGCAAACACTGTGATGGCTTAAATATTGCCATTCTGTGCAGATCTGCACAGTTGACAGGTATGGCCCACTGATGCTATGTCCGTAGCAGTTGCTCAGCAGGACATCATTACAGCAACAAGTCTTGATGGCACATATACATTTTTCAACATCATCTATCCCATTATTACAGACCAAGTACTACATTCAAATACATCCATACATGTTTTACATACCTGTTTTATTATCGTGGACTCTTCTGTGTACCACTTGGATATCTTCCTTGTTTGTTTTATTATTTTTTGTTTGTAGTATTTTTTTAGTGTTATTTTTGTTTTATCTTGCTCTCTCTCTCTACCTGACTCTCTCTCTCCATTACAGGGATTAAGCTGGCTTGAATAGGTTGCAGCATGGCTTTTGTAGGTGATGCTCATGATCAGGTGATGGACTCTGCACCAATTGGTGTTCCCCACTTGCTAACTGCATGCAGCTAGCTGTGTAGTACTTCCAATAGCCAATGTCATAGCAACCCACTACTATAAATGACTACATCATGTGGACATTGTCCCTTTACCTTTCCTGTATGGAAGACATCCTTCCTGTGTGTGGGCAGCAGTGTTACAGACAGCAGGTAGCAATACCTCTTACAACAGGACTTGTGAACACAGCCATCTACATGTTTGTATAAGGTTCCAGACCTACGGGCAGTGTGAGTATTGTTGTTATATTCATTGAATACTGCTAGTTTTACAGGGCGTGTGTTTACATGTTAGGTTTGCATGGAATGCAGTCTGTCTGCATAGCTCTCAACTGTTGGCATGTCCATATGATGGCTAGGTAATTGGCTGTTATGTTTTGTCTGTTCACTAAACAGGTCTTGTCTCTGACATATCAGTGGCATTCTCTCCTTTGATTGCTATCAGTACATGGCAACATCCATCTGTGTTTCTGACTTCATATTCCTGAGTAAGGGTATGTTGAAACCAGTCCTGTAACACCAGAAACTTTCACAGTGTATAACAACAATATTGCAAATATGTCCCTGTGTTCCAGCCCTGTCCTCCCATATATACCAGGCTTTGTCCAGATGTCATGCAGTAAGAGGTTGTTAAGTAATGGCCTATCATTATTTGGTGCTGGCATTCCTGCTATCATTCCAGTGATGTTGTGGACTCCCACACAAATTGTGAGATAGGGTCCATATATATGAGGCTACAGCTGGGCAAAATGTGTGTGACCTTGAAAAGTCAGGAGGTCAATGTATGGGAAACACTGTTATATGCCCTTTTAAGACATTTTATGGGGGAGGGAAATTAAATGTTTTTAACCTAGGCTGTTACAACATGTGATGGGAATCAGTAGTAAGAAACATTAAGGTATATGACTGTACATTGTTATACATTTCACCATGTGAACAGTGGTGGGCTAGAGCTTACTGTCTTACAGACAGTTCTGTTTATCAGTGTGATACTGACATTTTAAGTTAAGCATTGCTATGTAACAGATACTTTTACATTGTGGCAACTAATACTTTTCCTCCTAGGGGTTGAGTACAGAGTGTAATTGGAGGCTGCTGAACTACATCTGTAATTAAGTGTTGATTGGTTCTTATCTTCAAGGCAAGTGTTTTTTTACTGTTGTACTACTTGAAGGCCTTAGCCTGGACAGCAAAGTATGTTATGTTTTTCAGATTACTATATCAAATGTTTTGTTTGAGAGTTGCATTAATCAGTTATTATGTATTTCAAACACCTAACTGCTATAAGAAATGGCATTAACAACTGAAATAGTACACAAATAAACATTTCTATGTATGCAAACTTGTGTGTGGTGTTATGTACTTTGCATTGTATCTGGGCATATGTTTCATGCAATAATTCTCATTTGTAGGAAAGAATCCAACACTGGCCATTTTAAAAGGTGGCAACTGTAGGGATAATGGCTGTTTGATATTCTGTGCACCCTCTATATATACTCTTCTTATACATATCTATTAGTAGTAATATATTTATATGCGTATGTATATGTATACACACGCACTCACACACCCACACACACACACACACACACACACACACACACACACACACACGTGTGTGTGTGTGTGTGTGTGTGCATGTATATATGTGCATGTATATGTTTCATTGGAATATTTACTGCTTCCACATTGTACATTCCCTATGGTAGACTGACTGTTCTGCATGATATGTTAGAGATATCATTCTGGCATCTTACAGCTGAGATGGTTTACTGTTAACTTGTTGTGCCTATGTTGTGCAGGGTCCTGGTTCAAGATTTGCAAGTGATGGTTATTGTGTTGCAAGGCAGATCTGTTCAGCTGTGGAAGAAGGGATAATGGCAATAATTACAAGAGATCCCTATTTTGGGCCCCTTCACCCCTATTAACAGTGCCTTTGGTCAGATGCTTTGCAGTGAGAGGTTCAGAGTGTGGATCCAATGTACGAATGCAATACACATTATATATATATATATATATATATATATATATATATATATATATATATATATATATATATATATATATATATATATACAGCCATACATCTATATATATAAATACATTTTCCCTACTATTGAATGACTGTGCTGCATGATATGTTTGAGAAAACATCACATTTTTGTACAGCTCAAATGGCTTAATGGTAAATCACTGTGGCTATGGTGTGCAGTGTCCTGGGTTTGAGACTTGCATGTTGCTGGGCAGAACAATGGCTGTTGGATACAGAGTGATTAAGGCACTTTTAAGTGGTTGTATGCAGGTTTGTGTGATGGTAAGCAACAGTAACTTCCGGTTAAATATGCTTACAGACAGTTAGCCTGACAGTGCTTAATCTGTGTAGCCATTGCTTGCCGCCACACAAACAGGCTTAAACCCGCTTACCCCCACACTAATTTCTTTAAAAGAAAGTGGTGAAAAAGGAGGCATGCAGAGGGAAACACAATAGGGAAAGTAGCTGGGGATGTGCAGGACAGGTATAGGGAAGGTCCATAGCTGTCCATTTCTTCTACAGCAACAGCTGTGCATATGTACTGATTTTGGAGATAGATTTGGACACTCAAACCCCTGAGAGAGAGGTGAGGACAATGATAATGTGTTGTGAAGCCAATTAGACCAGATTGCATGTGTCCAGTGGCCACTTGTGTGAAGTGGAGAGCTATGTATGGGGCAAAATTTATTTTTGGGAACATAGGTTCATAGGTTCATAGGTTCATACTAGGCTATCTGCCCGAGGGCATTTACAAGCCTAGCCCATCGTTTTGTGGCTTACGCCACCCCTTTAGTATGGGGAACTATACCCATTATTTTGCTGTGCCTCTGTCGAGCAGTGACACTGAGGTAATCCCTGGGGTATATCTGCGATCTCCCATCCATTGGTCAAGATTTCTCTTGAACAAGGCCAGCGAGGTGCTCTGCCTCACATGTACCGGGATTTTGTTCCACAGCATAGGGAGTCTTTGGGTGATGAATCTATCCCTCCAGCACCCTATTAATAGCCCGTGTCAAGGTTTAAGTCTCCGCCTTGTGGCTCTGATGGATCTAGATTTTTGAGGTGAAGCATATTCATCAAATCTGGGTTTGACATGGCCTTGTATGTTAGGCAAAGGTCACCTCTGAGCAGCTGCAAGCGACTGAATAGAGCTGGAGTTCTTTCAGTCGGGCAGCATAGGACAGATTTTGAGACCCTTTATCCTTTGGTGAGGAACTTTGTGGCCTCTCCAGCTGCTGCAAGTGTCGGGTCAGATACATTCAATGGGGCATTGTACTCAATCATTGGTCTGATGAGTGATGAGTAAAGGGAGACTATGACCTCCTTGATCTAGATGAGAATCCCTTCATGATAAGGTGGGCAATGTAGAAGGTCTTCCTAACTACTTTAGCTACATGGGTGTCGAATGACAGACTACTATCAACCTGGGTCCCCAGGTCCCTGATAACTTCTTCTGTGCTCAGTGGATTGCCACCTATTTGGTAGCTAGGGGTAACCTTGTTTTGAAGGGTCCCAAGGGTATGACTATGCATTTTTGGCATTTAACTTTAGGCCGTGGCTCTGGCACCAGTTATCCGTTTCTGTGAGACCCTTCTGAAGGATATCTGTGTCAGATGTGTTTTCTACTATGGTGCCCAGTTTGCAGTCATCTGCAAACTTTGTCAGCCATAACCCTCCTGTGTTTGCTTGTACTTGGAAAAGTAGATGCCAAACAAGAGTGGCCCAGGACTGAGCCCTGTGGGACACCACTTGTGACAGGCTTTGAGTCTGACATGGCGCCAGCAGCTCTGACCCTGTGGGTTCTGTCACTCAGCCAGTTTGCAACCCATCTTGTGATGTATGGGTTGACATTTAAGCTGATGAGTTTTTCAATGATACCGAATGGGTATTGTATCAAGGCCTTAGCCAGATCGAGGTAGGCTGTATGGACTGCCTTTCCCTCATCAATGGCTTTGGTGACTGTTTCAAAAGTCAACCAAGTTTAAAAGGCATGATCTGCCTTTGACAAAGCCAAACTGGGTTGGATCCAAAGTCTGCAAATTCCTATGTCTTTATTTATGAGGTCCATTATGATCCTCTCCATGGCTTTGCAGATAAGGCTTGTCAAGCTAATGGCCGGTAATTTCCAGGGTCGGTGGAGGCACCGCCTTTGTGAAGTGGTACCACAGTTGCAGTGCGCCACCCCCCCTGCGTATCCAGAGGTAAGACTTTGATAAAACAGCTGTCCTAGCTGTGGGTTTAATTCTCATTGAGTTCATGGAGCACACAGCCGGGACACCATCAGGTCCCATGGATGCTGTGTTTTGCTTTGGAGAGCAGTTCTCCACTTGCGCTGGAGATGTTTGGGGCTGCAATCGTTTGGTATAGATATCTCCTTTTGGGAGGGGAGAAGTTTGCACTGAACCTGTCAGCCAGTATGTTGGCAATGTCTGTAGGATCAGTAATCTTCACATCATTTTGAACTAGCTCTGAGCATATCTGGGAGTTTCCTCCCAGGTTTCTAACATAGCTAAAGAAGGCCTTATGATTGTCTTTTGAGTCTTTAGCTATTTTTCTCTCGAAATTTGCTTTGGATGATTTTATGAGAGCTCTTAGTTTTTACTTATAGTGATCAAGGGTGTCTTACCTTTAAGGATTTTGCTCTATCTTGTAGTAGCTTCCTCCTTTTGTTGTAGAGTTTGTTTATGGCTGGGGTCCACCAGACTGGACGCTTGCCTTTGGTACAAAGAGTCTTTGTTTTGTTTGGGATTGCCTTATCCATGCAGTCCTGCAGGTGCTGGTAGAAGGCATTTGTAAGTGATTCAGCGGCTTGAGTACTGTTTTCTCACCGCTCGGGGCCTTAAAGGAGACCACACTAGTCTTTAGAAGTGTGAAGTCGGCTTTGAGAAGTTCTTTACTGTGGTCTTTTATTTCAGGTGGGGGTGGGATGAGGACCTCCAGCGAGATTAGTTTGTGGTCTGATCTCACCAGTGAGGGGTACACCTCCGGTGTTGAACATTGTGCTCCCATGTTCGTGATGATGAGATCAAGTATGTTATCTCCTCTTGTGGGGATGGTGACTAGTTGTTCCATGGCATTTCAGTTTATGAATTCCAGGAACTTTTGGGCTAGGGTGTTTGGGCTTGAGTAGTGTTCCCAGTCTATATTAGGGTAATTGAAGTCACCTAGTATGATGGTGTTTGGTGATACATTTGCCCTTTTTTTTAAGGTGAGAGTGGGATGTTTGGGAAGCTAAGTAGGTATATTTGGGGAGGTAGGTTGGGTAGGAAGACAAACAAGACAGCATACAGGGGCGGTATATGACACATGTGGGGGTAAACACCTTGGATGGGAGGGGTATCGGGAAATTGGAAGCCCATGAAACCCCAAATGGAAATAGTGGGATTGAGGTCCACACCCATGGGCAGTCACCACTGCACCTTCATGGCCCCGAAGGTGGCTGTGTTGGGGGTTGAGCAGGAGGGGCAAGCTGACCCCTCTAAATGCTCCACGGGGCCCTCAAGCTGGCATAGCAAATCTCCAAACTCCCTTCAGAGCTCACTATGCACCAATTCCCAGACCTGACTTTGACAGGATCCTGTCCATACCCACTCCCAGAGGGGATGAGTCCCATCCGCTGAGGTGGTTCCACCCAAAGTTGGTGCCGGTCCAGTGGATGAGGAGGTCCCAGGGTGGGTCCCAGGTGTGCTGGGGCCCGGTGCCATGGCCAGATGAGGTGGGAGAGGTGGGTCCGCTGGGACCACACTTCCCATATGTGCTATTGTGTTGCAGTTTTAAAACATATGTGGGTTAGTAATAGTCAACACACTCCAGCATTAGTTATAAAGGCATGCATAGATATTCCCATTAACCCATAACACTAGATTTGGAACAGTTGCATAGCAAACAGAACACATGCATATATGGAACCACAGTGGCCATTATAATGACATGCAGGTTACATTGATAACAACAGGCCACCAATGATAGTATTTCGACATGGATAATTAATAGAAACACATTTCAATATTTATTGAACAATAGGACATATGTCCCAACAGTAGGTTTGGTGTAAACATACCCACTGATTTGTGTATTTAGATTATTGTGCAGATATGGTGGGGGAGAGAGAGATGTCAATTAACAACTTATATATCCTTGTAATACTCACAACTTTAATGATCATTGCTCTAATCATTACGGTGCAGGTATTATTACAATACCCTATGGCCTTTGTTTGGGCAGTGGCATGTTTGTACACAGCATACACTTCAACTGTCTTATAGCTAAATTCTACATCTCTTACCAGGTATACCTGTGGAGGGAATGTTTGTTAACACTACCTGACTGTTTCTACACATATTCCCAGATTCAAAGTTAATATTAAACACATACCTCTCAATCTCTTAATGCAAACACTCTGGACAAAGCTTGACAACATGTGGGTACAAATAGGGACATGTTTTGAATATTGCTGTCATAAACTTGGAGAGTTGCATGAGTGACAGTATGTGTTTTAATATACATTTTCTGAAGGTTTTGAGGTCTGAAAATCAAATGTATGTCATTATTTCATGACTACAATTCTCAGATCATCCCACTGATTTGCCAAGGGAACAGAGGAAGAGGCAGAAAATATGAGCCAATTATCTGGATATTCTGAATAATCTGTACAGTTGAGAGGTATGAGTATGCATACAGCTTACTAAAACTCCCAGGATTTGAATCATGGCTGTGTCTGCTAAAAATGCAACAATTTAAGTCACAGTAGAGTGTGCTATTTGGATATTGCTGTCTATCTTTTCAGTGTTTTCTAAGTCTCTCTTGGTTGTACAATCTGACCTTGTAATTACAACAGTCTTACACAGATGTTCCTACACATTTTTATGTAGCACAGTGTGAGAAACAGTGGTTGACACAACAGTACTATTCTGATATCAGATGTTACTGAATGATGCATGTTAGGCCATACTATACCAGAGTAAACACCATCAGTCCAGGATTTAAATCTTTATTGGCAGGCACAATTTTCTTATCTAACAGACCTGTGGAGGGAATGTTTGTTAACACTACCTGACTGTTTCTACACATATTCCCAGATTCCAGTTAATATACTGCACATTCCTCTCAATCTCTTAATGCACACACTCTGGACAAAGCTTGACAACATGGGGGTACAAATAGGGACATGTTTTGAATATTGCTGTCATAAACTTGGAGAGTTGCATGAGTGACAGGATTTGTTTTAATATACATTTTTTGAAGGTTTTGAGGTCTGAAAATCAAATGTATATCATTATTTCATGACTACAATTCTGAGATCATCCCACTGATTTGCCAGGGGGACAGAGGAACAGGCAGAAAATATGAGCCAATTATTTGGACATTCTGAAAAACTGTACAGTTGAGAGGTATGATTATGCATACAGCTTACTACCGCTCCCAGGATTCGAACCATGGCTGTGTCTGCTAAAAATACAATTTAAGTCACAGTAAAGTGTGCTATTGGGATATTGCTGTCTATCTCTTCAGTGTTTTCTGTCTAAGTTTCTCTTGGTTGTGCAATTTGATCTTGTACTTACAACAGTCTTATACAGACATTCCTAGACATTTTTTTATATAGCACAGTGTGGGTAACAGTGGTTAATACAACATTACTATTCAGAGAATGCAACAATAAATGCCATACAATACCAGAGTAAATACAACCAGTCCAGGATTTAGAGCTTTATTGCCAGGCGGTTAAAGTTTTATTTAAATATGACCTATATGGGACAATTACTGCCATATTGTCTGGTGTATTCAGTATAACCCATACAACAGTTTTTATACTGCCAGATGACTTTCTACTACTTTATATTTATTTGGTATGACTACTACAAACAGGATTGTTACTCACCAGCCTCACAATGCTGCCTTTGCAGCCTACTTGCATGGGCTTCCTGATTCACAGCCTGATCATCTGCAGCTGTAAAGGAAATAGAGACATATTTAGGCATACCTATCCATCACATACACATGCTGGACTTTAGTAAACAGTAATGGTATGACTACTTGCACACTGCTGAGACATCACCCCTCTGCCTTGCTTCTTTCACCCACTCATCCAAGACCTCTCTCTTTCTCCGCTTCAAGTTGGCATAGTGGTGCCTGACCTACTCACCAGTCTGAGAGATATCAATGGCACTGGTGAGATCACGGGCGAGATGGTCCCAGGCTTCCACTTTGTATTGGGAGCCCTGATACTGGTCCTGCAGTAGTCTCTCATGTTTTTTTTACCAGGAGTCCTACCATGACCTTGGACTCCTGTATGCCCCAGCACTGCACCTGGAAGCACAATCCCTCACCAACTCCAGCCATCCTGCCTACAGTGGGAAGCTGAAACCCATTATGAACTGTATTCCAACCTGTTGGGGTTTAAATATGGCTGATTTCCCACACTTTACAGTGATTGGACAGTTTTGAATATGCTGAGCTAAGCTACGCTATGGGCAAACCTGCTTAGCTAAGGTTGGCATTGCTTAAAGGAACAGGTTTAGCACTGCTTACCAATGGGCAAATCCACTTAGCTGGGCTACTCATTGCTTAGCAGTCATATTTACACAATGCTTACACCTGGTAGGCAGAGCTGTGCAATGATTCATCATTCATTACTTATTATAAATTTGTTTGCTGTCCGTGACATCCCCAAATGTGCTTTCATTACATTTATTCGTGTGTGACTATATTGTATGGGGCACTTGTGTTTATATGGGGATTTCACAACTTTATTAAACTGACACCTCACATCTGGATCTAATGCAGTACTCCGGCTCACAAATATATGTTATTTAGTAGATAATACTAAAAAAAATTGTTTATTTACTGCTTTCACATGTAAAATAAGAATTGGTTATAATGGGGATCAAACCGGGAATGACTGCTTGCAAAGTGTATGTTCTAACCACTACACTATTACAATACTGCTTATGTTGGATGTCTTTTGCTATTTAACTTCTTGTGCTGTTTAAGCTGAAGTAAGCATAGCTAAGCAACTGGCACACCCATGCAGCTATGCTTAAACTTTATCTCATTTATAAAAAAAAAAGTTTTGTTGCATTATTTTATCTATACACTTTGGAATATCCCTGCTAATGCTAAACCTGTTATTTTATCAGCTTTCTGCTTTGTGGGACAATTGTCCCTTTTGGCTTTGACTACATTACTTACTCTGATGGCTTGGGAGGTGTGCGCTATGTGCTTATGCTGCCTGTATTATCCTAACAACTTTTGGCTTGGTAGCATACCTCTCAGCCTCTTAGAGTAAAATATCTGGACAAAGCCTATAATGATGGGGGGACAAATGGGGGCAGATTTTAAATATTGCTCTTACAAACTTTAAAAAGTTGATAGAATAATAGATTTTACAATAGCATGAATTTTCTGATGGATGTATGGAGACTTAAACTCAAATATTTTGTCATTATTTAATGACTTCAATCCTTAGCTATTTGCCAGACAGGTACACATTTTAGGGGGAACACCATAAATATGAGGCAAACATCTGGACATTCTGTAAAAATCTGTACAGTTGAGAGGTATGCTTGATAAGGATGATTGCCCTTTTTGCCTTTGACCACTTTTGTTTTCCTGATGGGTTGGGGGGTGTTACGAGCATTCTTACTCATTTTTAATTGCCAAAAGACAATTCTGGAGTGCAGGGGCATGTGTATTGTGAGAGCTCTGCTCTCAGACACACCCCCTGCACTCGTACACAGCTCTGTGTCCGTTTAACAGCAAAGACAGCGCGCCTTCATGAATATGCAATGCGCGCTGCCGTGCTGTATGGGAACAGTCCCTGCCATGCAGGAATAACTTATTCCTGCATAGCTGCTTGCTGAATCCTGGGGAGTATCTTTCAGGAGAAGAACAAAGCAAGAAATAAGGTGAGCAAATAGTTCAATTGTCATTAACAGAGATTTAAAACAAGCATAATTGGTGAATAGTATAGCTCATATTATAAAGAAGATCAAGGTTTGCATTTACACTAATCAGCAAGAGCTAAAGAATTTACTAAAAAGGTTTACTCTTTGATTTCCATTGAGAAACTGGCCTCTACTATGTAAAACAGTGAGTTTTTTCAATAGCAGTGGCAAACCAAGAATACTGCCAAATAAGGCTTGATGAATAATGTTTTATGTTGCATGCATTTGCTATACCTTTAAAAAGTCACATATTCCTTAGACTTCCATTTAGCACTTCTTCTGCACTAGAGGTGAACCAAAGAACTTGCAGTCCAATTACTTGAAGGCTTAGGAGGTGTTGTAAGCATAATTGTTGTTCTATTAGTGTGGAGAATAATCTCAAGAAGAGCATAGAAAGTGAATGATATGGTGATGAAATAAATTAAGGCAGCAAAATTTCAAGCTAAACAAGAATAAATATAAGTTAAGAAAGGTAATTCAGAGCTACGAGTTTCATATTCTACATCAGAAGGACAGAATCCTGATACTGGAAAAAGTAGGCAGTTTTGCAAAGTCAGTTTTAGAAAACATGTAGGCATTATTGAAAGTTCTAGAAGTGATGCAGTAGCTTGCAAAGCCTGTACCTAAATCAAAAACAAAACCACTATATAAAAAGCTGTAGAACTTTATTTAGATCTTCTATTGTTAAGTAACACAGCATATTTTATGATGTTCTTCAAGGGAATGTGACAGCTTTATAAAGTTTGTGGCATCGAGAGGTTTTAAACTATCTAGGTGTGGGGATATGGAACACACCCTTAGAAATTTGAAGTCAAAATAAATTACGTACTTAGCATAACGTTGCATATGTGTTGTCCATCTTCATTTATCCTTGACTGATGGGTTTGGTTCTGAACATTGGAACTGACACAGACGTTACTACAGCTCTTAATGACCAAAAACTCTCGAGCTTAACCCTACCAACAATGCTTTTCTCCTAGTTACGTCAGATTGAGTTTGCAGAAAAATAGAATGACGTAAACATGCCTTCACAGAGGCTATATCTGGAACCTTTATAGATAAACAGTAATAAGGACTTCATATTGTCCATTCCAAGAAAACTACTGCTAGGGCAGGGGGAGGAAGGGAGTATAGTTAAGGATAAATTAAGATGGACAACACAGATGGAACATTATGGTAAGTACATAACTTTATCTGATATTGTCAATCTTCATTTATTCTTGACTGATGGGACAGAGTCCCCAGTTACCTTTGATCTTGGGAGGATTCACAGAATTATATTTATGAACACCATTGCACCATGTGGGTCTTTTTACCTGGACACCAAATACAGTTTGAATCAGATGGTGAAGGTGTGTGGAGTAGCTCAATTTGCTGCTGCATATACTGGATATCATCCACAGAAGCTGAAGATGAAAACTATGGAGGTAGCCATGGTTTTCATAGAAAGAGCTTTTGAAAGGAACAGGCAAATCCATCTGTTTCTGTGTTAGACAAATAAAATACAATTTAGAGCCATCTGGCTAAGGTAACGTTGTATGCAGATAAACATGTAATTGACTGTGAACATCTAATAAATATCAACAGTATTTACTTTTATTTGAAAGGTTGAGAAAGAAGACTAGCAAATTGATTGTATAATTTACATTGGAATTAGGAATAAAGGAAGGATTAATCCTTAGGGAGACTCTATCTCTCTGAAAAGAGGAATGGAGGTTTACATAATAAGGCTTGTTATTTTGTAATTCCTCTGGCAGGAGCCAATGCTACTAAGAAATAACTTATTCCTGGGACCAAGGTTTTGTGACTCCCATTTAGCAACAAGTCAGCAGGGTGGCTGTACAAATGCCCATAAGACCAAAACAGAGATTCAAAGTTGAGGTATGATCCTTATGAGGAAGTCTTAATAATAGAACCCCTCAAGAAAGAACCATGCTAGCTGAACTTAAACAGCTGAAGGAGTAGCTCCTGTGTTAAAAATGAAGGCTAAAAGGTCTTGAATTTTTTCAATAGGAACTGAGGACTCAAAGCCACCTTCTGAAGTCCAAAAGATGAAATTTCTTCCTCTTGCTAGTATAGTGTTTACATGTGGATGGCTACTGGGAAGCTAACAGAATGTGACATACTAGAGAAGAAAGATTTGTCTGTCTGGCAATGACTGGAACTGGGGGGAAATCAAGCTGTTGGGTTGAGGTTCAGAATGTTTATTTGAGTCAAACTGTCTGGATGGAACAGAACATCTGGAGCTGGGTCCAAAGTCCATGTTTTTTGCATCAGATAATGCAAAGAAATAAGGGGACCACCATATTCATTGTGACCAATAAGGAGTACTGATGATTACTTTGTTCTTCTATTGAACTGCTTTCTGTAGAACTTTGAAATTAAGGGGAAATGGAGGAAAGCATATAGAAATTACAGGGATCAACTGTATAAAAGAGGATCCCTCAGTGACTCCCCGAGGGGGGGCATTGGGCAGAGCAAGATAGTTGCTGCACTTGTAGCTCAAACATGAGGCAAGAGGCTGCAGGAAGGCTGGCCCCCTCAACAAAGAAATCCTTTTTATCATGTTTGGATAGAGAGGCCACTCATGAGACAGAAGTTAAAACTGCTCAGTTTGTGTGCTATCATAAACTGGTTGGGAGAAATTGCCCATTGTCATGCTCTGAGTGCTTCTTGCCAAAGGAGGTTAAGATTTGGTCCCTCCTGCTTGTTGATGTACCAAACCACTAACATATTATATGACTGAATCGCAATTGTTCCCAAAGGAAGAGTAGTCTGAAAGGTTTGCATGAGTAAAGACACTGCTTTCATCATTAGAACATTGATATGTAAATTAGCCTTTATAGGAAACCATGGAGTGTATAGCCCAGATAATGCCTGCTCACCCCATTGAGAGGCATCCATGGGCACTATGATTTGGGCTGCAGAGAGGACAAAGGAACAGTCCTGAGGAATCTCTTTTGAGCCTCCAAACTAGATGTTTTCTGCAAAGATCGGAGGTCAGAACTGATCCATCATAGGCTGATGAGGTATTAACCACTAATATGCAAATATTCATTGAAGAATTCTCCTCTGATAGTTTGTGAGCGAAACTAATGTAATAGTTGCAGGGCCTTGAAGCTAGGGGCTGTGAAAGTTTCCATATTCAACATTGTACCTATGAACTCTACACCTAAAGTTGGCATCAATTGTGATTTTTCGTAATTTACAATTGTTCCTAGGTATGTACAAGTTAGGAGAACATAGTCTCTAACTTTTATTAACAAATGCCTGGTTGGAGTGTAGATAAGGCAGTTGCCCAGGTAAAGAAACACCTGAAACTCTTGCAGTCTCAAGATAGCTGCTGTTTATGCCATGTGTTTGTGAAGATTTATACCTTGGTTGGTGTAGGTGAAGGAAATGCAATCAGAGAGCCATTTTGAACACTTTCAGGGTTGTGGTGAGGCCAGAGGACAAAACCCTGAACTGGTAATGACTGGCTACTAGCCAGAAGTCGAGGAACCTTCTGAAGCTTTTGTCCACTTATTAAGGTAATATGGTAATATGCTTCCTGAAGGTCCATGGAGCATATCCAACCACCCTTTGTCAATAACAGAAGATCGTCTGAAGTGTGACTATACAGAATCCCATTCGGTGAACCAATTTGTTCAGAACGGTGAAATCCAAAGATAGTCTCTAGGCCCCAGTCTTTTCCTTTTTTTCTTTTTAACAGTTTTGTAATTGCATAACTGTTGGATCCACCTCATTAGGTGGAATATAGGGGATTTTTTTTGTGTATTGGGGGGACCAGAACGAATGTGATATACCCTCTGGACATAATCTCTTGCAGTAAAGAATCTGTAGTTATTTGTAGCTAGGTGTTTAGGTGTAAGGATAAGCTCCCTCCCCAACTGCCTCCAGAGGAAAGTAATTGGTCTACTGTTCAGGAGCACTGGTAGAGCTTACTAAGGAAAGAATCTCTGAAACTGGTTCTGTGGGCCATCTCTGCTATGACAGTGGTGTTTTCCATTGAAGTTCCGCAGTCTGCCCCTGAACAGTTTCTACGTGTGTCTTGGAAAGGACCTTTGGATTTTGAACCACATTTACCCAGCACCCTCTGATTCCTGGAAAAGGATCTTTGGGAGAAATGTATGTCTACGGCAGAAAGAGTGTTAATATCTTTCTTACACTTGACTAATGCTTCTCGAAATTCTGGGTTAAAGGGAACTGGTCTGCCAAAAGAAACACTGATGGATGAAGACCCAAATGACTCCACAAAATCACATAGATGCATCCATGCATATCTCCCAATGGCAATGCCTGAACCTGCAGGTCTGCAAGTGCAATGAGCATTGTGGACAAGCTGGACACAGACTGTAGGGTAGATGACTGGGAAGCAACTTTCTCTTTTACCTCCTTATAGACACTCCCACAATGGTATCTGATAACTCTTTAACCAGATCCTTTTGAAGTCTAATAAAAGTGCCCAGAAATTTAAGAATCTTAAGGGACAGGTCGATGAAGTGTGAACTCACTTTTCAAACTTATCTTTGTTTGAAACTCTGTTAGGCAGGTGAATAGATGACTTTTTACAGCCTGCACCTTTCCTGAGGTGGCTGCAGTGACCATGGACTCTACAGACAGATCTTTGGCCCTTAACTGTTTATCTTCAGAGGAAGAAAATAATTTGTCAGGAGTACTTGAGATGGACTGAAAAGGAGTCAGGACCTTTCCATGCCTGCTGAAAGATCAACTGAATAAGGTCATCAGCGGATGGAATCACCCAAGAAGTAGATGGTTGGGTGTTAAAGGGTAGTTACACTGATTCCTCTGGGGTATTTATTTTTCAGATTTCTTGCCACTCCTTGTTTTAATGACTCCAGTGTGTCTCCAAAGGTAACATCTTTAGAGGGAGACTTTAGAGACCCTTCTCCTTCATTGAATACAGTATCATCAGTGACAGATTTCTTCATGGGATGTAAATGCTTCGTCTGCACTTTCTCTTCTGAGGGGGCCTCCTCAGTGGGAGAGGTTGTGGGAGGGTATCAGAAGAAGAATGGTTCAGATATCCAGGAATCCTGCTGTCTGGGCATACACTCTCCCTGTGGAGATGTTGGTAAGGGCTCTTCATAGCCCCAAAAACTGAACTCCCTGAAGAGGGAAGGGACAGCGGAATCAAGAACAACATTGGGACCATGGTCACTCCCCATCAAGAAGAGACAACTTCCAAAGCAGAAGTCAGGGCCAAACCAATGCATGCCAATGCTCCAAGATGCAGGGACTGCTCAAAGAAGTAGGAGTCAATGCCTGTTTCCCAGAGTTGAAAGCACAGACTTGGCCCTGAGAGGTCTCCAGATCCGAAAAGCCAAAGAGCTCAGACTAATCAGTGATTACAGATGTAAGAGCATCTCTGGAATTAATGCAGTTGGTGTTGGGAGGGTTGGGGCTGAATACTGTAAAGAATCAAAAGGCGTGGAATGTCCTAGGAAGTATCCTGAAAAGGTTTAATCAGTGCTGAGAAGGTTGGTGCTGATGGAAAGTTTCACTCTGATAAGGCTACTCGGTTCCATAGATGCTGTTGGAACTAAAGCAATATTTTTCAGAACCAAAGATCCTTCAGTGCCTAAGATGCAGATACCAATAAAGCTATCAGTTTCATAGATGCTGTTGGAACTGAAGCAATATTTGATCTGATATTGTTATCGTCGTTCATTCCTTACGTATGGGTATCGGTTACGACCTCGGAACCGAGCTGGCCATCTTCCAAGCTCACGTCAGCTACAAACTCTCGAGCTAAACTCTTACTCAGAATTCCCCTCTCTCTGTTACCCCAGATTTCTTTTGCCGCGTCACCATTTGGTTGTGTCAAGCTACTTCTCTTGAGCTAAGTATAGATATGTGTTGTCAGACTAGTCTAATATAACCTTTTCTATCAGAAAAGTTTCTAATTTGTTGTCTCTTACCTTATCGCATTTATCGACTATATTTCCTTGAGTTTCCTTCTCTTTACTCTGCACTTTTTACCGCGAGGTATTTTCTCCCTTACGATCATTGGTAAACCCTTCCTTTCTTCATTACATTCGGGTATTCTTTCGTACCATTGCTGGTACCCTTTCTTCTTTCTCCTTTTCTATCATGGCAGATAAAAAAGGTAGTCCAGAATTTGAAAGGTGTTCAGATTGTAGACACAAATTACCTACATCAGATGCACACTCTCTGTGTCAATTGTTTGGGTGTGTCTCACTTATCTGTTGACCCACCCTGTGGTATTTGTAAGAACTTTTCCAACAGAACTTTGATTGAGAGGAAAAATAAGTTGTTACTGAAGGGACTTCTTAAATCTCCCTTTTCAGAGGCTATTTCTGGTAGGAGGCTTCAACCCCTCCTAGAGCCCATAAGAAAAAATTGGATGATCCTACAAAGGTCAAGTCTCTGCCTTTGTCCCTGGCTGGGGACTCCCACCAACCAAGACCAAAGAAGGCTAAGCTTTCTGCTTCAGAGCTCACTCTGTTGGCCCCAACGCTTTCGGTGCCTAGACCTTTGGCACCAAGGCCTTTGGTGCCATCTGTGATTTTGGCTCCATCTACTGTAGCCTTTACTGTATTGGTATCGAGGGGCTCCTCGGTTCAGACTACTACTACTACATCGGCACCAACTGTTCAGTTGGCGCAGACCTTAACCACATCGGCTCTGACATCTTATCCAGAACCGACGCCTCAGTTAATGACACCAATTTTTTCAGCTCCAACTTCGGTATCGGCAACCACTTTGGCACTGATCTTTTTGTCAGTGCAGACCATGACCTCGGCACCAATGATTTCCTCAGTGCAGACACCTGTAATCCAGTCTCTCTCGGCACCGTTGTTCTAAGTGCAGACTGGTGAGGTGGGCACCGAGCTTGTCTCTTCTGTGGATAGACCTGTTTCTCCCTCAGCTGTGTCTGTGAGGTCCACTAAAAGCCTTTCTGAACACGATGTGTTGCATCTTGTGGGTCAATTGCTTCTGGCCAGAGGTATCCCACCCTCCAGGACCTATCCTTCCTTGGGAGGTGATCACCCATTGCCAAAGACCCCTTCTTATTCTCCTCCTTCATTGCCTTTGATGCCCCTTGATACAGCACAGTCTTCCCCCTCTACAGTTCCCTTTATGGACCTTACTAAGGAACCACAGTTGCTTTCATGGCAGGAGAGTTTTGCTATGACCCAGGATGATAGTTGTGAGACGTGTAATTTGATGTTTCACAGCCATCCCGGGACTCCGTGTCGGCAAGCTTAGTCACTTAGGGGAGGCAAAACCCCTGTCCTGGACACTCACCCCTCTTCAGGTGGACCAGCCTTCCAACTGATGGAGAAGGCTCTGGCATCTGCTGGCGATACTATGCTATCTCCCCACCCACCTCTGGACCACTATGTTCACAAGTCGCACCTAGCGGACATCGGGTGCAAGGGCCTCAGGACGTATTCCCCCAGGAAACCCCCTTTCCATTGTCTTCCCCAGCTTCCCCCTCTGAGGAAGTTCACTGGAAAAGTTTGTGCAAGAGGAAGCACATGGACTCCACAGAGGGGTCTCTCACTGAAGACACAGACTTTGATGATGGGAAAGGGTCCCCTCGGTCACCCTCTGAGGTATCCTTTGGTGATATCCTCAAAATCCTTAAACAGAGAGGTGACTGGCAGCCTTCTTATCTGACCTCTTAGGAGTCTGTGTTCCTGCAGGCTTTTCACACCCAGCCCCCTACCTCCTGGGTTACTCCACCTGCCGATGAACTGGTCCGGCTCATCGTGCAGCTTGCGTGGAAGGTTCCTGACACCATCAAGACTATTCTCCGGAGAATAGATAAGATTTTTTCCCCTCCTGCTACGGATCCCCATTGATCCAAAGGTCTTCCTGTGGATGCTCTGGTGGTGGTGGCTGCAACCAAAAAGGATCTGGCAGAAGAAGAAAGCCAGACTTTCCATCCACCCAACAAAGAGTCCCAGGCCCTGGACAGGATAGGGAAGTGCACCTTTGTATCAGCAACCTTTGCTATTAGGTCCCTGAATTATATGGCACACTTTACTAGGCTTCAAAGGGATCTAATTTCCGAGCTCTCTGAAAGCTTGGCTGGTGCTGTGTCTGATGAGGTCCGTGACAAAGTGGCCTCTCAGCTGGCCACCATTGAGTCAATATCTAACTCCTCCATGCGACTGATATCTCATGCATCAGAAGGAGCAGCTAGAGCGGCGGGTTCAGGCGTGGTCTTGAGATGACAAGCCTGGATGCGCTTGTGCAATTTCGCGGAACCCTTTAAGGCTTCCTTTCTTAATGCTCCCATTGAAGCCTCTTCGTTGTTTGGACCTAAAGTTAAAAGCCCACTGGCCAGATGTGAACAGGACGGTAAGACCCTTTCTGCCATAGGTGTCCATTATTCTTCCCCTCAACGTGCTTTCTCCCAAAACCAAAAGAGTGGGAAGATATGGTTCAAGAAGTCTCAGGGTCCTTTCCGTGACACACAGGCCGAGTTCTCCCCTAGAGGCAGAGGGGGAAACTCACAAGGAAGACGACCCTTTCGGGGCAGAGGGGGTCCACGTAACCAGGGTTCCAGGGACTCTTTTTCATGGCCAATCCTACCAGCGCTCCTGAAGAGCGGCCCAACTCCTTTCCTCTGGAGGTGGTTGGGGGGTCGGTTCTCCTTGTACCCTTCTGCCTGGCTAACCATCACCACCGATTCTTGGGAACAAATTATTATAACCAAAGGTTATAATATCCCCTTCGATCTTTGTCCTGTCCCTTCAAAAATCCTACCCAACATTCCACCCAGTCAAAGGGAAGAAGCAGCACTAGAGATAGCAAAGCTGCTAAGAAAAAGAGTCATCCAAATAGTCCCTCCAGACCGGATAGGATTGGGATTCTACTCAAGACTATTTTTGGTGCCAAAGAAAACCAGGGACTGGAGACGAATTTTGGATCTCAGTGTATTGAACAAGTTTGTAAGAGTACAAAAATTCGAGATGGTCACAATACAGTCTATCCTCCCACTTTTGGAAAAAAATGATTTGATGTGCTCGACAGATTTTCAAGATGCGTACTAACACATAAAAGTGGACAGGCCATCAAGAAGACTTCTGCACTTCCGTGCGGGAGCCAGTCACTACCAGTTCAGAGTACTGCCCTTCAAACTCTCTACAGCCCCCAGAATGTTCACAAAGTGCATGGCAGTCATCACAGCTCACTTGTGACTACAAGGATCCCAGGTGTTTCCATACCTAGATGACTGGCTCATCTCTGCTCCCACCAGACATCTATTGGAAGAAGCCCTGGCATACTCTCTCCTCACTGCACAAAGGCTAGGCATAACCATAAACTGGCAAAAATCCAATCTCACCCCATCTCAGTCCACAGAATTCATAGGGGTCATCTTGGATACAAAGAATTGCAGAACATCCATTCCAGAGCACAGAATTCTAAGGATAAAGCAGCAACTGATCCCAATCCTTTCAAGGGAGAAATCCACAGCTCACTCTGTCCTACAGCTGTTGGGTTCCATGGCAGCCTCCATCACCATTGTCCCCCTGGCCAGGTTTCACATGAGGCTTCTACAGTGGCTACTGCTCACCCAATGGTATCCTTTCCAATATCCTCTTTCAGCCAAGATTTTAGTAACTCACAGGTGCAAACAGGATTTAAATTGGTGGATGAACCACAACCCATCACAATGGTCTAGCCCCTTCCCACCCCAGCAGCCCAAGACTTCAGTGACCACGGATGCCTCCCTGATGGGGTGGGGGGCTATGTCAGGGACAGACAGTCCAAGGCACTTGGTCCAAATTGGAGGCCCAACTGCATATAGATGTTCTAGAGCTGAGGGCAGTGCTTCTGGCATTGTAAGAATTCCGTCCCCTGCTGCCATCTGGGACTATTGCGATATAATCAGACAACATGGCAGTGGTCTAGTACATCAACAAACAGGGCGGAACCAAATCTTACCCACTTTGTTGAGAGACCATGAGGATATGGCAATGGGCAATGGCTACCAACCGTTTTCTTCTAGCAACACACATTCCCGGGAGTTCCAACGTGATAGCAGACAGACTCAGCAGGTGCATTCTACAACCTCACGAGTGGTCCTGGAATCCCTTGATAGAGGCAGAGATCTTCCACCGCTGGGGCCATCCTTGCTGCGACCTATTTGCATCCCCAACCAACTACAAATGCAGAAACTACTTTGCCGATTCCCCCTTCAGGACAATCACCCAGGGACGCTCTAGTCCACGATTGGCCCTCGGGTCTTCTTTATGCATTCCCACCTCTCCCCCTCATTCCCCAGTTTCTGAAGAAAACCTGTCAGTTGAAGAGCAAGGTGATCCTCATAGCACCATATTGGCCTCATCAGATTTGGTTCTCCTTCCTTTGGCCTCACCTGCTAGATCAACCATGGATTCTCCATCCAACCCCGGGGTTGACATCCGCAGAACCTGATTCATCCCAACTTGGACAGCCTGAAGCTCACAGCTTGGCTCCTCCAATTCCCTTGATTGCCAGGCAGAATGATCTTTCTTTACCAGTATGGGACATTCTTATTGCATCTCATAAGTCTTCCACTAGAATTACTTATCTAAGCAAGTGGAAAGATTTACCTGTTGGCTGAAAGAAAAACAAGTAGATCCCTTCTCAGCACCGGTGTCGATAATACTAGAGTATCTGGCCAACCTATTTCAATCAGGTCTATCGGCCTCTACCATTAGAGTTCATTTGGCAATATCTAATTTCCATGAAGGTGTCCAAGACTCCTCTCTTATGTCACACAAATTATGCAAGACCTTCATAAAAGGTGTGAATCATCTGAAGCCCCCTTTTAGAGAACCTATTCAACCATGGGACCTGTCATTAGTTCTACAAGCTCTGACAATGTCACATTTCAAACCAGCTTCTTCTTGTGACCTCAAATATTTGTCATGGAAAACCTTGTTTTTGGTCTCCATTACTTCTGCCAGATGTATCTCTGAGCTTCAAGCCTTATGTATCAAGAGTCCATACTTGATTTTTCATAGAGATAGAGTGTCTCTGAGAACTAATCCGTCATTTCTGCCAAAAGTGATCTCTGAAATGTCCATTAATCAAACCACTGACTTGCCAGTTTTCTTCCCCAATCATTCAAACAAAGGAGAGTATTGCCTACATACCCTAGATATTCACAGGCAAATTCACTTCCACTTGAACAGGACTAAGGCCTCTCGTAAATCAGACCAGTTATTTTTGGCCTATTCTGGACCTAGATTAGGATGTGCTGTTGCTAAGGTCACATTGGCTAGATGGTTGAAAGACCTTGTGACCTTCATTTATACACAACGTAATATTCCATTGCCTACTACCATAAAGGCTCATTCGACAAGGTCGGTGGCAACTTCTGCTGCCTTCTATGCCAGAGCTTCTTTACATGACATCTGTGCAGCTGCAACTTGGGCTACACTTCATACCTTTATCAATCATTACAAATTGGATTTGGCCTCCAGGGGAAGAGCATCTTTTGGTTCTATGGTGCTCAGGAATGTCCTTCCATGAGAGCTTCCCAGAAATAGAGGTAGCTGGGGACTCTGTCCCAAACGTAAGGAATGAATGAGGATTAACAATATCAGATAAAGAAATTATGTCTTACCATAACGTTCCATCTGTATTGTTGATCCTCATTCAGTAATTACGACCCTCCCTCCTTCCCCTTCCTGTGTCTTCTAGTGGATCTTACCATCCGGTTCTTTTAGGTCATTTGACCAGAGGTAGCCTCTACCTTCTTTTGACTTGCAAACTTAATCTGAGGTAACAGGGAGAGGGGAATTCTGGGTAAGAGTTTAGCTCGAGAGTTTGTAGCTGACGCGAGCTTGGAAGATGGCCGGCTTGGTTCCGAGGTCGGAACTGATACCCATATGTAATGACTGAACGAGAATTAACAATACAGACGGAACATTATGGTAAGACATAACTTCTTTTTTCAGCACCGAAGATCCTTTCAGTGCCAAAGATGCAGATACAATAGGGCTATCGGTTCCATACATGCTGTCGGAACTGAAACAATATTTGTTTCGGAACCGAAGATCCTTTGGTGCTGAAGATAGATACCAATAAGGCTATTGGTTCCATAGATGCTGTTGGAACTGAAGCAATATTTGATTCAGAACCTAAGATCCTTCAGTGCTGAAGATGCAGATTCAGATAAGGCTATTGGTTCCATATCTGCTCTCAGAATCGAAGCACTATGCTTAGAAGCAGCCTTTTTAGAGGAACTTCAATAAACTGAAGCTCTGTGTCATCTAGAAGACAGTGTTAAGGAAGAAGCTGGCACTGCACTGCTTCTGTTCTCTCCATTTTTATGTTGAAACAGAATAAAGACCGATGAGAGAGACTTTTCACTTTCCTCCCTGTCAGCTCCAGAGAAGGTATCTGTCTCAAAATTAATGTATTCTTAGAACACAATGTGAGTGTGTTATTTCTTCCTTGACACAGACACGGACCTAGCTCAAACAGAAAACACCAAAGGAAAATATCAGACAGAAAGGATGAATCGACTGGCCACATTTCTGGCACATCTTAAAAAAACAGAAGGGCCCTTAGATTTTTCATCCAAAAACTTTAAAGGGAACCAGAAACACACTTTCCCAGGGAAAAAAAAACTGCTGAACACATCCACTCACACACTCAAACAAGACAGCGACAGAAAGCAGAACAATAATACATTTTTTTTTTAAATCAAGGAGAAGGAAGAACCTATCAACAATGGTAGGAAAAGTATATATCTGTACGGAAGAAGAGAACTACCAACGATGGTAGAGAGAATACACTTGTATTGACTAAAAAGGGACAGGGCAGAAATCACATAGGAACCAGTAGAAATACAAAGTGAAGAAACATTCTTTAGGGAAAGGAACGTCATAGAGAAAAATAATAAATAATTGACTTAGCTCGAGAGGTCTAATGAACACATCTGTCTCTGGAAGCAACAAACAAGATCTGAGGTAACTAGGAGACAGGCATTGTAGGTAGGGCTTAAGCTCAAGCGTTTTTAGTCATTGAGAGCTGTAGTAATGGCCAAGTGGGTTCTGATGTTTGGAATCAAACCCATCAGTCAAGGATAAATGAAGACTGACAGCATCAGATATTTTATTAAATGACATATCGATAGACATAAAGGGTTAAATATACTTTTAAATTTTAAATAGGTATTATATTGGATTTATATTATGTATTGAATTCTGCAATATGTACTTATGTGATCATTATGGTAACTTCAAAGTGCTTCTGTTTTGATCATGTCTTAATTTTGATTTCATAATTGAGTGAATGTTGGCTTTAACCTCCCTGTGGTCGCGTGGGTTTCCTCCGGGTGCTCCGGTTTCCTCCCACATCCCAAAGACATGCTGTAGGTGGATTGGACACTCTAAATTGGCCCTAGGTGTGAGTGCGTGCATGTGTGTTCCTTCTGTGGAAGGTTGGGCGCCGGGCTGGCAACTCGACACCATAAAAACTCCACTGCCAATCATGAGCGGACAGGTGATCCGCTGTGGTGACCCCTAACCGGGAAAAGCCAAAAGAAGAAGAAGATTGCCAGTTAGTTTTATTGTAGTCCAACAGATGTGGTGCCAGGATGCTGTGTTATTGGTGCTGATTTAATATCATATCCTCCGATGATAATATGTAACTGATCTTTAATGACTTATGAAATATCTTAAAACAGACTACTACATTTTGGACGGAAGGCCCCCCACACACACACACACGCACACACACATTTCTCTGTTTATCTTTCCCTTTCTAAAGACAAACCTCTCAACCTCTTAGTGCAAGAAATCTGGACAAAGCCATAAATAATGGGGAGACAAAACCTCCATCCATCCATCCATCCATCCTCAGCCCCTTTTCCCATTTTGCACATGGGTTCTGGGTGTCAGAAAGACCCCAAAATAGGGACATTTTGAAATACTGCTCTTATAAAAGAAAGTTGATAGAATAACACATAGCCGGCCTTAGGCATAGGCCAACTAGGCGGCCGCCTAGGGCGCTGCTGTAGCAGAGGCACTTTTCCACTATTTATTTGGTGTAGGTAGACTAGGATGGGGGCACCGGGTGGTGTGGTGGGGGGGGGGGCGCCGTGGAGCCCTTTTGCCTAGGGCACCAGTTGACCTAAGGCCGCTCCATTTTGCATTTGCATGGATTTTCTGAAGGGTATGAAAAATATGAAACTTAAACGTCTGTCATTATTTTCTGAATTCAATCCTCAAGAATTTTTCAGAAAAACAAAGTTTCATGAGGAACATATTAAAATTATGAGGCAAAACTCTAGACATTCTGCGAAAAACTGGACAGTTGAGAGATATGCTACAGACCAATGCCATATATTACCCTTAAGGTTTAAGCTTGATGATTCTGATTTAATTCTGCAGTGGTGTTTCACTATGACAAGTAGGTAAAGTTAAATTTATACAGCATGTTCGAAGTTGTACTGCTCCAAATACACGATTCAGCTGTTCATGCGCTGTGGTACTTGTTTAAACCAATTACTTGACAGGATGCAAAAAATGTCCAAATTGAATTAACTAGTAGCAAGGTGCTGGACAACTTCCCATTATATACAGAGAGAGAGAGAGAGAGAGAGACGCGCAATAATGCAATGTTAAAATATCACAGAAGGAAAAAGGCTTGCTATGGTGTTATTCATGGGGGGACTCTTTACTAGAATGAAAAAGTACGTGATAGTGTGCTACAAGCATGCCTGGAACGGCTTCTTAATTCTCATTAGTGTATCATCTTCATTAAAAGAGTAATAAATGCATAACTTCTACAGAATAAACAAAACAATATATTGGATAGTCACTGCCACTGTGCAAAGAGTAGGTCAACAAATTATCCCAAGTTAATTCCAGTTTAACTAACACTGCGCCCGTGAATCATCTGTGGCAGCCGTTAAAGGATATATATTGGTGCAGTGACGCCTCAAAATTATTCCTTTCACAAACACAGACCAGTCGTTATAAGTTCGGAACTGAGCCAAGCAACACTGAACACAACAATCGGCGCCCCTTTCATATCAAACCCGGACTGCATAAATTGAGCTTTGTTTAATTTCATTTGTTATATGATCCCTGGACGTGTCAGCTGGTGCCACGATGAGCTGACCGAGAAGCCAGACATGACTACCTGATTCTTTTGTTTCTACACGTTCTGGAGATCGGTCCGGGTACATTTCCTTGGAAAAAACAAGCAAAACTGTTCTTATTAAAGAATATGATGGTTTTTACATTACACTTTGGTGTCTAAAATTATTTTATTGTTCGTGTACTTATTCCCGGTTCTCGGGAATTAGCACCGCCTGTGTGATTGCAACGCTAAGTAAGTCTGCTCAGCTCCAGACAGCTGAGCTTCCCAGCACATGCAAAGGGATTATGTAACAGAAATCAGGTCCTAATAACATCAGAACCGTGCAGGCATAGGGTGCAGAAACCGCCGAGAGTCCGGTTTGCGGTAGAACATCAAGTGAAATACATCACTGCACGTTTAGTACGTGTTACCTAATACTCCATTAAAGCACTTGCTGATAAACAGTAGCTTTTTAATGGACCACCTGAGAGATGTGTGGCAAACCAAAAAAACAAGTTTATATGGGAGTGAGAATACTGGGACCAGTACATCAGCATAGCATGCATTTACAGTTGTTCAACATCATTACACACACACTTACTATGGTGGTTGTTGGGTTGATAAGTGATACTACGAAAACCTGACTAGCAAGCACAGAACAATTTCATGTATTTAGGTATTTCACACTAGTGCACATAATACAGTGACTCCGCATCTGCTCTGAGGCCTTTGATGTTGTGCTGTGTGACAAATTAGGCTTGTTTTGCATCCGTGCTGTTGCTAACCATACTCAGTGGAATCCCTTACTGATAACATCAGTTTATAGGATTCTCCCCTCCAGGCAGCTGCTGATGTCATTTTCTGCTCTCTCTGTTCAAATCCATGCACTGCCATCCTGTGATTGGATGAGCCATCCTTCTCTGGGAGACACCAGCTTATTTAGCACCATCCACGGTTCAGGTTTAAATTAACAGCCTTGTCAAACCTTGTTTTCTGAAATGACCAAGAGTGCATGTTGGCAGACACCAAAGGTATCACATGGCTCCCGACTTCCAGTGTTTTCTGGTGAGAAACAGTAATGTCACGTTTTCTTCTACTTCTTTTGCAGCAGTTGCGTTTTTTCAAAGGCGCAGTTAAATTTCCTGGGTTCTTGGAACAAACCGAGCTGTAAACTAAACTAGGCTCAAAATGCATTATTTTTGAGTAGAGCTGTCCTCGCATCTATTGTCGTTTCACTTTTTGTTTGCTGTATCAGTGGAAAATTGTCATAAAATACAAACAAATAAACTACTTAAAGGTTACATTTAGAATGTGAAAATGATGAAGAAAGAAATAAGACAGAAAGGGAAGGAAATAAGAAAAAAAAAACAGAATTAGTATATATCCCCCATGATGAAATTATACACAGAATAAGCATGTTAACATCCAGGCAAACAACAATATATTATTCAGTCAGTTTGTTTCGCAATAACAATGGAAATATTCATTACAGACTCCACCAGTTGAAAACTGAGCATTCAGGCAGAGGCGATGCTGTCCAACTATCTAATAACTCTTTGTCACCAAAGGTGTTAACCATATTCAACCAAACATCTGCAGAAACACGATATCCTGTGTTCAAATCCAATACCAGCAGTCTTGATCACGTGACCACCAACACTGCCAGCATGCATCTGTTTTCTTTACTTCAATTAAATGCAGTCTATATATGGAGAAGGATGAATATGATATAATAACTTTTATCAAATCATTCTGTTTCTCACTTATTTATGATTTACATAGATTTAAATGTTTTAACTAATTTACTTCTCTTAACATTGCAAATAAAGAAATAAAGTAAAACCACTCAAAAGCAGCAAATAGATGAAATAAGCGTACAGAACAGACCACCAGCAAAATCCAAGTTTATTTAAGCGTTTTTAGTCAAGTTACAGACTTCAGATTCTGATGAAGTCTGAAACTTGACGAAAAGCGCTTATAAACTTGGATTTTGCTAGTGAACATTGCAAATAATGTAGTCTTCCACTTAGATTTATCCCACTTAATTTCATTCATCAGTGATATCTGTTTCTTCAGATTAATAAAATAATATCTTTTAAAAGCCGCATAACCATTTCCATATATTTCTACAGTTTTATTACACAGTTTTGAAATTAATGGTAAGTTATTTGGTTTTGAGATTTATACTCCATCCATGCATAATGGTGTAATGCAGGTTGTGACGACCCACCACTGGTCCGGTAATCAAAGAGCCTCAATCCTCATCACTGGCACCAATGGGTAATGTACACTGAGAGGATGACAGGTACACACACAGTATTTCCAGATGCAGCTCTCTGCATCAAGTGCAATTACCCTTAAGAGCACACACAGACCACAGTCAGTCCGGGGCTGATTCCTCCCTACAGAGTTGAGACACAAAGCATTGGTTGGACAGAGAGGGTGCTGGAGGTCTTGGCTTGGTCACTCAGCTGAGATCTCAACCCTATAGCTGTGCTAATGGGGAGTCTTATTGGGGATCTCGAGGAAGAGTGAGAAACCAGCCCCGGACTGACTGTGGTCTCTGTGTGCTCTTAAGGGAAATTGCACTTGAAGTAGAGATCTGCATCTGGAAATACTGTGTGGGTACCTTGTCATCCTCCCAGTGTACGACTCCCACTGGTGCCAATGGTGAGGATTGAGGCTGCTTGATTACTGGTCCAGTGGTGGCGTGTCACACACCCCTTGAATTAATTATATATAGAAAGAGAGAGAGAGAGAGAGCAATCACATGGTTGCACCAACTCAAGGAAGGGAGAAATCTCCCTAAAGAAGTGAAACATTGTTTGTGCAC
The DNA here is from genome assembly GCF_019279795.1 of Protopterus annectens. Classification (NCBI taxonomy): domain Eukaryota; kingdom Metazoa; phylum Chordata; order Ceratodontiformes; family Protopteridae; genus Protopterus; species Protopterus annectens. Next base: position 309,947,698 of record NC_056735.1, on the reverse strand, counting down.
AATTAGAAATCCCACCAGCAATAAGTTGGTGTCATGCAGGTCAAGGTGTTTTTTTTCCTGTGGGCTACTGAGGCTCAAGCAATTTCACCTTGAGCATGTGAGCCCGTAGAAATACTAAGAAGCTTAGTATCTATTACAATCAGTATAAAAAGTGAATATTCTCCTTGGTTAATTTATTTTACTATAAATGTAATCTTTCAGATGTGTCATCATTTATTACATAACCAATGATATGTTTAATCTCTTTCAGAATGTTTATAATTAAATTTATGTCTTTGTAAAATTAGCTGTTCTAATCATTAAAACATCTGCATATGCCAATAGAAAATATTTTCTGATTAATTTTGGGCTTGAAATTATTTCTTCTAAATTATATAACAGATTGTTGTTGTTGGTCTTTCGGCTTTTTCCCAGTTAGGGGTCGCCACAGCGGAACTCCAGTCAGCTAATGATTGGCAGTAGATTTTTACGGTACCGAGTTGCCAGCTTGATGCCCAACCTTCAACAAAGGCACGCCCATTCACGCATGTCTTTTGGAATGCCACTCGACCACGGGGAGGACATGCAGACTCCACACAGAAGGCACTCCCTGCACTCCAGCCAAAAATCGAATGGGAGAACCTCTTGTTGTGAGGCAACAACGCTACCGCTGCACCACCGCAGATACCAAATTATATAACAGATTAATTTCTATTAAAAATTAAGTTGCATATGGTGAACATCTTTGTCTCACCTGTTGTTAATGAAAATGTTGGTAATGTTTTAATGTTAAATGTAAATATTCCAATACTTACCAAACAGAGGGATGAATTCATTAAGGTACTGTCATGTGTACATGGGGTGTACACAATTCGACAACCATACTTACATGATATGGCATGCTCATCTAACATGAAGATATGCAGCACCGTGATGAGCTGGCTCTGTGACATTTGAATGCTAATGAAGAATTCTGGGGGTAGAGGCATACACTGACTGACTATGTGTCTGCTCTCTCTATGAAACCACCTCCAGGAAGGCATATACATGGCCAAGTGCTTCAACAAATCATTTGGCCATGTAGATCACCACAGCCATCTCCACCATGTTGAAATACCGGCCTTATTCAATCACCCAACATAAACATTGTGGTGGGGAACCATAAGACATGACTGATTACTTTAATGTGTCATAACAGCACCAACAGTAGTACAGGGAAGGGGGTGGGGATAACTACCCATCACTAGGGCAATACTTTTTAAACTGCTGTAATGGCATCAATGGTTGTATAGGGATCAGGGGTGGGAGGAACCACTGAGCACTATGGAATAGTTTTTAAAGTGCTATAAAAGCACCAACAGTAACACGGGGATTGGAGAGTTGGTGGGGCCACTATAAATCAGGAATGAGTCTTTAAAGTGCCATAATACCATTAACATCATAACAAGGATCAGGGTGGGGAGATACACTAGATCGCCAGGGCCTAATAGATATGTACTATAATGGCACTAAAGTAGTACAGGTTGGGGAAACCACAAGAGTGAAGTTAAGGATAGGTACAGGGACTGTGGTGTATGTGTGTGTGCGTGTGTGTGTGTGTGTGTGTGTGTGTGTGTGTGTGTGTGTGTGTGTGTGTGTTTGAGACAGTGACTGGGAGAAATACCACTGACTACACATAAAGCATTTTACAACTGCAATGTGCAGATCAGCAATCATCTGAATGTTTGTGGTAGTAATTTTTATTCATTAAACATGCAAATTAATTGATAATGAAGTCTGAATCCTAACTGGGCACATTGTGGTAGAAGGGCCTTTCTAGCAAGAGGTACTTTAATGAATTCCCAGGATATTCTCTATTAATAAAGTTATATGCTTGGGATTGTTCTAATTTAATTATTTCTAAGGACTTTTTATTTAGAGATACATTTGTAGCTCACCAAATAATTGCATTTTTCCATTTGGACAGAAGCCAAACTGCATATGATGTAGAATTTCATCTAGTTGCATTATTCATTCTAAATTAATTGTCTTTGCTACGATTTTATAATCCATATTAAGTAATAAGATTCGTGTGTAATATTTTTGATTGAAATCCATCTTTTCCTTCTTCTTTAATAAGCATCATTTCAACTAAATTCATAGTTTGTGGTTCCCCCAGTTGGGGATAGTCATCAGATTTGACAATTTAAAATCAGTTTGTTGCTAAATACTTGGTAGAATTCTGCTATATAATTATCTGGCCAAAGAGATTTACTGAAATTTAAAGATTTGAAAGCATCCTTTGTATATCTTGCATTACGATTTCTGGATAGGGAGAGACTAATGTTAATTTAGGAATCATATGTATCCACTTTTTGCCAATGTTGTTTAACCACTTTTGGTTTTATATCTTTTATAAAATAATTAATAATTATGGTACCAATTTTATCTTGAATAAAGATATTGTATAATCTGCATTCTGTATTTGAGGTATAATATTTTTAGATTTGGCTTCACAACATTGAGATGCCAATAGTTTTCCTACTTGATCTAACTGGCAAAACTTATTTCTGAAGGTATTCAATCTTATGTTTTGTTTTACTTTGCATCTCATAATACTTCACTAGTTAGATTTCCAAACTGAGAAATATTTCTTATAATTAATGACTAACATTTAATTAAAGTACTGCCATTTGCTGGTCTAATTTTTTAACATCAAATTTTCTGTGTCCATTTTTACGTTAAATGTTTTTATATAACTATAAATAACAGCTTTAAAAGCATACCAATTTGCAATTTAATGAAACTGAGACATTCTAAACTGATGAACCAATATTTTTTTCCAGACTAGATATAATTAACAAAATCCTGAATTTAACCCAAGTAGACACACTTTTCCTTTAATGGATGGTTAACCATCTAAACCACAATAAAAAATCATGTCTATTAGACAGTGACCTGCTTCAGATATGTGTTTGAGTTCTAGCAATGTATTGTTTGGAACACATTAAAAGATGTGAAAAATATATCTATTTGAGAGCCCATTTTGACAGTATACTGTATAAAGTATGTGTGTACATTCTTATATCTGGAAATGCTCTTCTCCAGCTATCAAGCAGACTTTTTTATCTAAAATTCTACCAGCTAAGAGATATATTTCTTATGGTAAAACATTGTTTCATAGGTGGAAGATAACAGTCAAATTGGTTATCTAATATAGCACATCCTCCATTTACAGTTGTTATTTTTCCAATCACTTGTAGTCATTCTTATAGGTTCATAGGTTGGTACTAGGCTATCGGCCCTAGGGCCTGTGCAAACCTAACCATAACAATTCCCTGGATATTTCTTCCCACAATATTTACTTCTCTGGAACCCTGTCTAGCAGGGCGGCTGACATGATCCCCGGGGTGAATTTCCTATCTCCCATCCAATCATCAAGGTTCCTTTTGAAGAGGGCCAAGGAGGAGCTCTGCTTGACATGTATGGGCAGTCTATTCCAGAGTATGGGGAGTCTCTGGGTCAGGAACCTATCCCTCCAGCATGTTTTGTTCATTGTGATGACAAGGTTTAGATCCCTGGAGTGTGTGGCTCTGAGGGGTTGGGATTTCTTTAAGTGGAGCATGTCCAACAGCTCAAGGTTTGACATGGCCTTGTATGTTAAGCAGAGATCACCTCTGAGTAGACGATATGCCACAGAGTACAGCTGGAGTTTTTTTAGACGGTCAGCATATGGCATCTGCTTTAGGCCTGTGATTCTTTTAGTGAGGTATTTCTGTGGCCTTTCCAGCTATTGCAGATATTTTGTGAGGTACAAACCAAATGGGGCATTATACTCTATAATGCGTCTAATGAGGGATGAGTACAGTGGGACAATGACCTCCTTTTTTCTGGATGAAAAGCCCTTAGTGATGAGGTGTGCCACACAGAAGGATTTCCTGACTGTTGTGGCGATGTGGTTATCGAAACTGAGACCACTGTCCACCTGTGTCCCTAAGTCTCTCATCACACTTTTGATGTTTAGTGTCCTGCCACCGATGTGGTAATTCATGGGTAGACGCTTTTTTCCAAAGGGGATAACTATACATTTCTTGGCATTAAGCTTGAGCCCGTGGCTCTGGCACCAGGCATCTGTTTCTGTAAGGCCCTTTTGTAGAATATCCACATAATTTGGGGATTCAATAATGGCTCCCAGTTTGCTGTCATCTGCGAACTTTGTTAGCCAGAGTCCCTTAGTGTTGGCCTGTACTTCAGAGAAGTAGATGCCAAACAAGAGTGGTCCCAGGACTGAACCCTGAGGTACTCCACTTGTCACTTGTCTGGAGCTGGATTTGGAGTCGGCTACTTTTACAGTCTGGGTTCTGTCAGTAAGCAGCAACCCATCGAGTGACATAGGGATTTATGCCCAGCTTAGTAAATTTATGTATGATTCCAGAGTGGGGGATGGTGTCAAAGGCCTTGGCAAGATGCAAATAGGCTGTGTGGACCGCCTTACCCTCATCCACAGCTCTGGAGACTGATTCGAAGAAGTCAATCAGATTCAGGAGACAAGATCGGCCCTTCACAAACCCAAACTGGGTGGGTTCCAGTGTTTGAAGGTTGCCAATGTCTTTGTTTATAAGTTCCACAATAATGCATTCCATGCCCTTGCAGATCAGGCTTGTTAGACTGATGGGACGGTAGTTCCCGGGATCCAAGGCGGATCCTCCCTTGTGGAGCGGGATAACTGTAGCTGTGCGCCACTCAGTGGGAACAAAGCCTGAGGTGAGGCTATGATTAAACATGACACTTAGGTGAGGTGCCAGTTCATTTTGTAGTTCATGTAGTACACAGCCTGGGATGTCATCTGGTCCCATGGATGCTGTATTCTTAGCTTTGGAGAGTGCGGTTTCTACCTGTGTGGCCGTGATTATCGGAATTTGGCAATCTTTTGGTATTGAGATGGGCCCTTTAGGGGGTGAGAGTGGGTGAAGTTGGCACTAAATCGATCTGCCATGATCATGCCATTATTGGCAATAATCTTGGGATCAATATATTTAATGCCATTCTGTTGTAGCTCAGAACAGATCTGAGCATTGCCATTTAGATTCTTGACATAACTATAGAATGCCTTGTGGTTGTCTTTGGAATCTTTGGCAATTTTATTTTCGTAACTAACTTTTGAGGATTTTATGAGGGATCTTAGCTTCTTACTGAGGCTGGTGAGGGAGTTTTTTGCATCCTAGGATTTTCCTCTTTTCTGCAACAGTTTCTTCCTTATGCTGTATAGTTTGTTTATAGCCGGGGACCACCAGATTGGCTTCCTTTTTTTGGAGAAGAGCATCTTGGTTCTATTTGGGATGGCATGATTCATGCACAAGTGGATGTGCTCGTACAGTGCCTTAGTGTAGGATTCTGCAGTTGAACTTCCAGATTCTGTCTGCGTGGGTGTTGTGAAGTTTGTCACTTCTAACTTCAGTAGCATGAAGTTGGCTTTGGAGAGTTTTTTAAGGAGGTTTCCTTACTGGGGGGTGGGGGTGGGATGTGGATGTCAAAGGTGATTTGCTTATGGTCAGACGTGACCAATGAGGGGGTGACCACTGGTGTGGAGCATTTATCTCCCATGTTGGTAATGACCAGGTCTAGGATATTGGAGCCCCTGGTGGGACAATGGATTAGTTGATCCAGGGCATTGGAATTTATGAATTCCAAGAACCATTGGGAAAAGGAGTTGGTACCCGAGTAGTTTTCCCAATTAATGGCAGGGTAGTTGAAATCAGCCAGTATTAGGGTGACTGGTTGTATCTTAATATTTTCCAGTATGTTTAGAAAGGTGTAGTGAGAATCTTGGGGCATGGTGGGGGATCTGTAGCAAGTTACAATTTGGATTGCAGTCTTACCTAGTGTTTGTTGCACCTGGAGAATTTCAGATGCATTGTGTTGGGCAACTAGCCTGGAGGTGTGAATATCCTTGGTGAATATGGACACTCCTCCACCTTTAGTGTTTCGGTCTTGGTTTTGTGGCCGAAAAGTGTGGTATGAATTGTAGCCTGGTATTGCAGGGATGCTCTCTGGAGCCTTGAACCAGGTCTCAGTTACTGCACAGATATTGATGTTCTCCATTTTTAAGAGTGCCTCGTGAGAGTGCATTTTGAGGTTTAGACTTCTAGCATTAAGTAGTATTACCTTCCGATTTTGCATGCTTGTATCTGTTACGGTGGTGGTTTTATCCTTTGAACCTTGCCTAAAAAAGGCACTATAGGGGTGGCAAGAGCTTTAGCCAGTAACCTGAATCCCAGGGGTGACAGGTGCAGACCATCTCTGGCAAAGCATCGTGGTTTGTTGATCATGTCTTCCCAGGCAGACAAATACTGGATCCCCTTTGAATGACACCAGAAGCTTAGCCAATTGTTGAAGTCAATCATTTTGTCCTTATACTGTGGTATCATTCTGGGCGAAGGCAGGATGCTACTCAGGGCTAGGGTCATACCTGCCTGGGTCACATGATCCAAGAGCTCTTCCATGTCTCTTTTCATGTAGTCCAGGGAGGTACATCTCAAGTCATTCACTCCAGCAAGGACAATGACAGAGTCGTATTTGTACTTGTTGTAGAGTGACTTGAGTGCATGCGTTATGTGGCGGATCCTAGCACCCGACAGGCAGCTGATTGTAATTTTCTCCTTGCTCAGCTTGGTGAGTGGGACATCAGTGTGCCTGACTATAGAGTCACCTATGACTAAAGTGTTGGGTACATTGTCTTGCCTTAGGGGCTGTTGTTGGGTGGCACACTGGTGTTGTGAGCTATGTGTCACTTTGGTTGCGACTGGTGTTTGTTTGTATTTCGGCTTCGAGGTCCTTGTTGCTTGGGCAGGTTAATGTTAAGGGCCTCCGCATATGTGGGTTTAGTGTTGCTATGTGTAGGTGTTGATGGTGTGGGTTTTGAAGGGCTATGAGTTGCTTGAGGTGTAATGGAGGTGTTAACCTTCTCCTCTTGACTGTCTAGCACAATATTGGCTGGAGAGAGCTTTGCTTCCAGTTTGGCTATGTAAGTGCATCTCTTGCAGGTTGTAGTATTGGGTGGTAGGAGGAGAGGATTGTCTGTGTACATGAGGCAGTTGCCGCACTGCCCCAGTATGCTCAGATTCACCAGGTGGACAGGAGAAATCACCGGAAGCTGACCCTTGGACATGCCTTTTTAGGTGCTTTTTTGTAAAGTTTAAGAGCTGTTTTCCCTTACTTTTGCAAGGTACTTTGCAATTATAGGCTATTTAGTGCCTATGATTAATTTTTCCTTATTGACAAGGAGAGCTGAGTGCTTGAATCAGTTTCAGGCTTCCTAGTGCTTTTTTGTAAAGTTTAAGAGCTGTTTTCCCTTACCTTTGCAAGGTACTTTGCAATTATAGGCTGTTTAGTGCCTATGGTTAATTTCTCCTTATTGACAAGGAAAGCTGAGTGCTTGAATCAGTTTCAGGCTTCCTAGTGCTTTCCAATAAGTTCTAGAGCAAGTGCTAGTCACATGGGTTCAGATTTTAGTGCTACTACTGAGAAACCAGCTAGTTCTAAGGGAAAATTTGAAGAGCACACTTTCTGGCGCCTGGAATAGTTTAACTGTAGCCTCGCAGTGCTGCACGATGTGAAAAATGTGCAAACACACTCGTTTTTAAGCCAGAAAGTTGAAAGGGATAGAAATCAGCCCAAAAAGGCTAATACAATTACAATTTCAGAGCTGGAAACCACTCCTCTAGCATTAGATAGGCAGTACAATGCTCACCACTCCCACTGTTAAGCAGTAGGACTTCCTTCTACCACAGCAAGGTCTGGATAGCTCTGAGCTACAATTCCTTACAGTAAACAAAGATAGTATATACAGATTCTAATGTTAATGTAAGAACACCTAGAGCTAAAAAAATAAGATAAATCTACCTTTCATACCATACAATACTCTAATTGGAACAAACATCTATGTTTAAGAATTATTGTCATGCACTCTGCTTTTGCAGTTCCATAATTATTGATTATTTCTTTAATCCGTGTATGTTTTGGTTTTACATAGTCACACCGGGCACTACTCCACTTTGTTTCTTGCAACAGGAAAACATATTCTGGCCTGTCTCTTCTTTTTTTTTCCAATCACCTTTCGTAATTTAGAGATTCAGATTTGCTTTTGATGGCTTATTTTTCAATCTCCAATGTTGCTGTTTTATCCTCCAAATATTTAATTTGTTTTGAGTAGTTCTTTTGCTGAACTTGTGGTTTATTTAGAGATTGTTGCATTGAATTAATTGAATTTACTACTATGTCCATATTACTTAGTTTACCTGAAACTGCTTGCAACCTAACAGTTATTGTGTCTAAAGCAAGACTAACATCAGGTTCTTTTAATATGCACACATTGTAGAAACATTAAGCTTACAAAACTGCGGTGGTGGTGCTGTGGTAGCATTGTCGGCTCACAGTAAGACGTTGTCCTGTTCGATTCTCAGCTAAAGCGTCTTCTGTGTGGAGACATGCATGAATGGGTGTACCTTCATTGATGGTTGTGCGTCAGGACTGGCAACTCGGTACGTAAAAATCTACTGTCAATCATTAGCGGACCGGAGTTCCGCTGTGGCGACCCCTAATCGGGAATAGCCGAAATATACAACAAGTAGAAACATCAAGCTTATCAGCATTATATATGGCCCCACAGCTTGCTTCAGTCATATGATTACCTATTTGTGTTGAATTTTCATTTATAGAAGAATGCATAAATATAGTCATAATTGGTACATTTGTTCTTCTAATCTCAAAGGTTGTATTCTCTCTTGTAGAGGTATTTCATCTAAGTTTGTTAGTGTTTTGCTGGAAGCAATGATTTGAGCTTCTATTTGACTTGCAACTTCCACCTTACTTTCATCTGTTTTGGGAAGTGATTTATCAGTTTCTTCTAGTTGCATAGTTTAATTTGTCCATAAGAAATTTTCAGAAACTGTTTATTTAGTTATGTGCTTAAAGAGTATCTGAATATTCTTAGGTGCAGGAATTCTTTCCATCCATGATTCACTTTTTGGTTCTAACTGGTTAGAGCATGTTGTGTGTTTTTTTTTTCATAAAACCAGACAAAACTGTAAACCAACAAAGATAAACCTCAGGCCACAGAAACTCTGACAGATAGTATGACCAATTCATTTATTAAGTATAAACTTCATCAGATAAAACAGTGTTTGAACTCTATTTAAATAACAGAAGGCACTAGATAACATGATCACCTGATTGCCGAGCTCCAAGCAAAGCAACACATTTAAAGTGATAAAACCACTTTTTAAAAAAAAAAAGGAAAAAATGTCAAGTTGAAACAAACTACCTCTCCAAATCCTTCAGTTTTAATAAACATGAAATAGAAAATGAAAAAGAAATAAAATCAATAAGCCCTGGCCAGCTACCAGCATTTAATTGTAGTTGCCAATACAACTCACGTTTCTACAAAAGTAGCTGACAAGGGCCACAGCGCAAATCAATTAGCATGCTCTCTATAACTGCAAATTTAAACATGTGCTCAGGAATAATGCTGATGTGTTTAGCTAAAGCATCGCTTACTTTCTAATTTTTGATGTCATTATTGTGTTCCCAAAAACGATCTTTAAAATGCCGTTCAGTCTTGCCTATGCAATAGCCTGGATAGCATTCATACAACGCAACATAAACAACACCTCTAGTGGAGCAGTAACAAGGTTCTTTTATCTTAAACATAAAACCATTTACTATAAACTGTTCACAGCAAAGAATAAATTTATACACAGAACAGCCCCCACACTTAGACATTTTAAAATTTGTGAAAACATTTTTCCTACTGTTAGTACCAAAGTTGTTGACCAAGTACTTAAAATTCTGTTCTTTCTTAAAAGTAAAGTGGGGTTTATCACTTACTTTACCTACTATTTATTTAGCATCTCTCAAGATAGTCCATTTTTTGTAAAGGATGTCTCTGATTATGTTACTGCCTTTAAGTGCTGGTCAGCTTCTTTAAAGAGATCACAGCTGCACTGGACATGGGTTTTCAGTGTATACCATTTAGCACAATCTTCAAAATGCATGTGATACCATGCTTTACACAGGGATTATAGGCAATCTCTGTGATTTCCAGGCTAATACTTATGCAATCTACTGTATTGCTGGATGGCTCTTAGGAAGACCCGATGTGAGTGGTGAGGGCAGATGTTTGTCACACCAGTTGATGTAACCAGTGGGCTACTTCAAGGATCAGTATTCAGTCCTGATTGTTTTAGTGTCTTCTTACTAGATGCTTGATTGAAGGACCAATATATAGTCCAGATCATTGTGGTGCCTTTTTACTAGAAATTTGATTTGACACCAACTTTCTCTGAATCACTGAGTTTCCTGATGAGCTCAGAGTTGGTGCAATTGTCCTTTTATTTTATTATTTATTTATTTGTCATTTGTTAACTGGATTAGTCCAGCTGAGCCAAAGGCCCATTTTCAGTGGAGACTCAAGGAGAAAAGTTACAGTAAAAAAATACAGGACATTAACGAGCATTCATTCAAAGAACAAGAATATTACAAAGTTGTATCATACATTCATAGGCAAGATAAAATAGCATTTAAAAGGAAGAAGAATTACATAGTTATATCATTGCACATATTTACAGTAACAGTAATATGAAATATTAAATACAAAATAAAGAACTGAGTGAAATACAGAATTAGGTTTGTGCTAGTAAAATTAAAGTATTACAACAATCAGATCTAGATTGGTAATAAATGCATGAATAGTGTTACAATTACAGAGAGTATAGGTTTTGGAAGGCCGATAGATTAAATGTAAGGAGTGGTATAGAGAGGTGAGGGAGGGTATTATGTAGGGTCCTGGCATGGGCAGGCACTAGAATCAAGAAGATAGTTTTTAAGCTCAGTTCTGAACCGGGTTGTACGGGTTGTACAATTGGTGTTGCGAATATTTGCTGGGAGGTTGTTCTAGGCTTGGGACACTGTACTTTTATATAGAAGTTTACCAATGTTTGTGCTGATTTTATAAATATTAAGAAGGTGTTGATCTGAGCTGTGTGGAGTTTGAGAGGGGATGTAGAGGGATATGAGACAGGAGAGAGCAGGACATGCTGAGGGTTTGTTTAGTAAGGCATGAGTGAACTGCAGCTGGGTAAGAAGAAGAAACTGGGGGAACTCAAGCCACTGAAGCTGTTTTAAACAAGGCAGTGATGGGATTTATATAATTGATTGCTGGAAAATCGAGCTCCAGTTTGGTTACTAGGGTCATCATCATTAGCCCCCTTTCGCCATTGTTTTCTACATGGGGTTGGGGTATCATGTTAACTGTCGCCAACTATCTCGATTCAGTTCCACACTCCTGACTTCTTCAACACTCATGCCTGACTGTTGCAGATCTGCTTTCACACAATCCATCCACCTCTTTGCTGGACATCCTTGCTTCCTCTTACCTTCTTCCTGTCTGTCCCAAATCTTCCTCACCAGATTGTCTTCTGCTTTTCTACATGTGTCCAAATAACCGTAATCTGTTTTCTTTGATCTTTTCTGCAATTGGAACTACTTTGACTTCTGCTCTTATGTCCTCATTTCTTCGTCTGTTCCAGTGTGCATCCTACCACCTTTTTTCAGGCACTTCATTTCCATCACCTCTAACTTCTTTCACTGTTCTGCCTTTAATGCTCAGGTTTCTGTACCATTCAGTAGTACTGGTCACACCACTGTCTTGTACACCTTACTTTTCAGCTTCTTTGGCATTCTTTTGTCATAGACTACACCTGATACTCTATGCCAGTTGGCTGCAGCCCCACTGATTCTAGCTTTGACCTCTTCATTCAGACTACCCTTCTCCTCAACCACCCCTCCCAGATACTTGAAGCTGTTTACCTGTTCCACTATCTTCCCTTCTATTTCTATTCTCAGCCTCTTCTGATTTCCCCAGTTTGCTGCCATTACCATCATCTTATCTGTGCTTAGTTTCATCTCATGTGCCTTCAGATTTTCATTCCATTCTTCTATCCTTTGCTGAAGTTCTAGCTCAGAGTCTGCCTGTACTGCCACATCGTCTGCATACAGCAGCTTTGTTGATCTGTCCCCTCCAACCTGTTTGCTAATGTAGTCCATCACCAGTATGAACAGTAGTGGGCTCAGAGCTGAACCCTGATGTACACCCACTCCCACTGAGAACCCCTCTGTGAGGCCAAACACTGTTCATACTTGAGTCACTGGGTCCTTGTACATAGCCTGCACTAATTCTACCAATGTTTCTGGGACTTCAAACCACCGCAGTACGGCCTAGATTAGCTTTCTTGGGACCTTGTCATATGCTTTATCCAAATATAGGAATGCCAGTTGGACTGTCTCCTCATCTCTAGCTTCTTCTCAAGTATCTGTCTCAATGCAAACATTGGGTCAATTGTGCTGCATCCTAATCTGAATACAAACTGCTCATCTCCCATCTTACATTCTACTACTCTGGTTATCCATTTATCAATCACCCTCTCCAGAACTTTCATGCAATGTGGTAGGAGTTTGACCCCTCTGTACTGCCCACAGTTATGGATGTCCCCTTTGTTCTTGTATACTGCCCACAGTTGTGGATGTTCCCTTTGTTCTTGTTTGGTTACTAGGGTAGATTGTATAAATGTGAGTATTGGAGAGGCGTATAGAAGACATGGTAGGAGGAAAGCCTGAGCTAGACAGGGTTTGGACTTAGAGACAAGGGATTTTTGTTTCTATAGAGTAGACCCATTTTTTGATTTGTCTTTTTAATACAGTGTTGAACATGGAGATCTAATTTTAATTGGTCCTCAATTATAATACCCAGAAGTTTAGTGTGAAAATCTGCTTTGGTAAGGGTCTTGTCATGTGATGAGATGGAAAAGGTGGTTTTATGGTGGGAGAGAGATTTAGGGAGGAAAAGGAGGAGTTTGTTTTTTTTTTGCGGGGGGGGGTTAGGATGAGCTGGTTATCAGTTAGCCATTGTTCGACTTTGTAAAATGTTTTCGAGTGATTGAGCGGAGGTGAGAGATATTATCAGAGCAGGAGATAAAGGTAGAGTCGTCTGCATATTGTATCAGGGAGGAGATGGTACAGGAAGAGTGTAGGTTTGTGAAGATGTTAAAAAGAAGAGGGCCAAGAAGAGAGCCCTAGGGGATGCTGGTCTGGATGAGGAAGAAAGGGAAGCAGGTAGAAAGCCACCTGATTGACTGTAGTCTAATTGAAAGACAGTCAGAGAACCAGAAAGAAGCAGAGGAGAAGAAGTTGAGATCAGCTAGTTTAGTTAGTAAGTTAGAGTGAGAGACGGTGTCAAAAGCTTTTGAAAGGTCAAGGAAAAGGCATGACACCAGTTGCTTTTTGTCTCTGGCTCTGCAACAATATATGTAAAAGACAGAAGGGAGGTGGATGTGCTATGGTTTGGCTTGAAGCCATGTTGAGTAGGGATCAGAAGGTTTTTGTCAATTAGATAGTTCAGAAGCTGTTTGTGTATGCATTTTTCTAGAATTTTAGAGAGTGGCGAGAGAATGGCTATGGGTCTATAATTTGATGGTTCGGTGGAGTTACCTCCTTTGTGTAATGGTATGGTGTAGAAAGATTTCCAGATGTCAGGGACAGTAGATTCTTGGATGGACATGTTTATGAGTATAGAGACAGAGTAGGCTATTGACTGAACTGTGACTTTAAGAAAGGGGGGGTTATCAGCAGAGGGGGAGCATGGTTTTAGTTTTAGTAGAAGAGATTTTATAAAAGGAGTGGGGCAGGATTTAGAGAGGGATGGTATGGTATTTGTAGTGTTAGGATTGGTGGTTGGAAGATTTTTACTTCGGTCTGTTTGAGTTAGTTTGTGAATAGATTCAGTGAAATAAGAGTTTAGTAGAGTGTCGGTTTCTTCAGGAGTATTGTTGCAATATGAGTTTGGGGTAGTGGGCCTACCATGGTGTAGGACCATGTTAATGGTGGACCAGAATTGTTTAGGGTTAGAGTTGTGGGTGAATTGGGCCTCATAGTAGAATTTTGTTTTGCCTTTGTTAATATGTTTTTGTGACACTTCTGAGCTCTTTATATTTTTGGAGAACCACAGCAGATTTAGTATTTAGGCAATGTTTCCAGGTACTATCCCAAATTATCATAAGTATGAGGGTGTCCTTTGAGAGCCAAGGGGTATGGGTTGTTTTAATCCTAACTTTCCTTAGTGGAGCTAGGGTGTTAAGGATACCAAGAAAAGTATGGTTGAAATCTAGAGCTACATCCCTCTTAGATACTTCAGTACTTCAGTATGAGTTAGATATAACCCACTCCTGGTATAAAAACAACAACAGAGGTGCTCAGTACAGATGAATATCACATACTCATCTTTGGAAAACAAAAAGATCTGACAATGCCACATTTCAGGGAACCACTTAAGTCACAGACTGTGAGTAAGGATCTAGGTAGAGTTACAAATGGAATAATCTCCTTTAATCAGCAAGCTGCCATACTATTAAGAAAAGTTTTTGGTATGGCTCATATGATAGAGGTATTTTTAGTAACTCTAGGAATGTCATTGTACTGCTATATATATATGACAATAGTTTTGTCAGTCATCCAGTGCAAAGCTCCTGTTTGTTTACTCCTAGTAATCCATTAAAGTTTACCTAGAGAAAATAGTGAAGTCATTACTAAAAAGACTGATGGGTTTAGAAGCAGAATTACTTAGAAAGGCTGAAAGAACTTCCCTTGTTCTTGATCTCATATCATCTCTGGTGAGGTGACCTTTACTTCATATTTAGGCCATAAAACATCTCATCATGTTCTGTCTGGAGCAGAATGACAGAAGGGCTAACAAGTGTGAATGAGTCAACCTCAAAATATCCATTAACAATAGAAGCAAATGCAACAGGTTTATCACTTTAAGTCTCCATTGCATTTGGAATAAATTCCTACTCCTCTTTAAGAAAAAAAAATCAGAGCCACTGCCTATCCACCTTTGAAAGAAAATAAGATATGAACCTTTGCACTTTTGCAGGATCCATACAGAGCTATCATCAACTAATATTGCCACAGTCAAACATCATTTGTGCCACCAACTGGTTTCACTAATGTATCTGGATTAGACCACATAAAATTTGGACTTCAAATCCAGCAACAAATAAGGATCCTTATCTATCTATCTATCTATCTATCTATCTATCTATCTATCTGTCTATCATCTATCCTTTGTTGACTGGATTAGTTCCACTGGGCTAGTGGGCTCTTTTCAAGGATATCCCCAGGGTAGTATTTACACTACCAACAGAATTCTGACCAGGGCATTTGGGAACTGCTCTTACTCTTTGTGATAGGTGCTTCGGGATCTATTAGATCCACCTCAAGCAGCTGGGACCTTGGTTTAATGTCTTATCTGAAGGATGAGACTGTATCAGAAGTGTGAGACCATAATTGCTGGTTTTGCAAGTATGAAGTACAAAGAGCCAAAGGCAAGGTAATGACCCTAAATCTGAAAACTCATTATAATGTCATTAGAACACATTTTCTATTACTTACAGTGCAAGTATAATACAATTTTAATAGTATCATCTAAGGTTTCAGCTGATACTATGTATCTGTATGAGCTGGTTGTACCAATATAACATAAAGAAGGAAATATTGCATTTCTTCCTAATAACTGACATGCAATTAGCAATATCTCCAATCCAGTGTATTCTGCACAGGACAATGGCTGTGTATTTTTCTCTCTTCCACCACAACTTTATACATTGTGCCACTCAATAGTACATAACTCACTCAGTTACAAAATATTAAACAAATGTGAAAATATAT
This sequence comes from Protopterus annectens, assembly GCF_019279795.1. NCBI lineage: Eukaryota > Metazoa > Chordata > Ceratodontiformes > Protopteridae > Protopterus > Protopterus annectens. The sequence continues at coordinate 309,931,963 of NC_056735.1, read as the reverse complement.
TTAAGTGAAAAATAATAGTTATATCTCCTTTAAATTGTACCCTAGACTAACAGACTTGGTGTCATTTTGTTTCTCATACCCCAGGATTTCATGTTTCCTGTCATTAATTAATAAGTCTCTTGTTTAAGGAAGCCAGGACCAAAATAAATCATTACACCATAAGGAGCTATGTGTATCACATTGAAATAATCCAAAATTGTGCTATAGTTATGAATTATATAAACAAAATAAATATGTGCAAACACCAGCCACCATAACTTTATCAGCAGGGGGACTGAGAGAAGGAAGTAGAGAAGAAATTAAATTGTTCATATACTACTATCATCAGTTCTCACGTGAGTGCACTATATAATGCTTTCTCCTTCTGTCTCTATGGCTATAACATTTGGTTAGAATGATGGGAAGAGACCACAGCTACCATAGCTAATATGCTGTGCAGGACTGCTGATGTAGGGCCCCCTTGCCCGAAACTAATACAGTAATCTTCAATGTTTGCTGAAAATGTTCATGAAAAACTCATGTGATCTTTGTGGGTTTATCATGATGATGTGTAGACAACAAACAGACACTATGGATGTGGCTTAGCCTCAATGAGATCTCTCATCAGAACAATCTAGAAGCAAGTGTACCACATGATATGTAACATCCTGTAAGGTATCTTATTAGCATTTAAAGCTATGTACCCCCATATATGACATCCTTGTTAAAGTGATACATAGATAGATATATAGCTAAATAGCTAGATAGATTAGATAGATAGACAGATAACTAGATATTGATACATTCTATACCTTTGATAAGATAGCATGCATCACATTACAGTGATTAGTTTAGAAGTAATCATAACTTTTATATGATGTTATGAGCTTTTTACATCCAAGTGATACTTTTGTATGTATTCAAAATACATTTTAGCAAAGGGAACTCTTCAGGCCTTACTGTTGTGTTTAACTCTCAGACTAACCATTTTTCTGTATGTGTTTCCTCAAAGGCCTTCCAAATCTAAATTATTTAATAGAGTTGTTCTTTCTCCACCATACCTCTCAACCTCTTAGTGCAAGAAATCTGGAAAAAGCCTGACATAATGGGGGGACAAAGGCCCAAAAAGAGGGATACATTTTAAATACTGCTCTTTTAAACTTAGAAAGTTGCTAGAATAATAAGATTTGTGTTAGCATGCATTTTTGTGGAGGATATGAAGTCTGAAACTCAAATTATTTAGTGATTTTAATCCTTAGATCATCCAAATGATTTGTCAAAAAACACATAATCATAACCATACACTAGTCAAAATATTGCCACCATCAGAACAAAGTCAAACTCATCTAATGCAAATATATACACTAGCTTGGGAAACTAACATATAGCAATATCAGAGTGCAAGGTTTACAAACCAAAGATGCAACATCCATCACTGATGCTCTATACTTCATATCCTTATTCATCCAGCATCCTGGTAAGTGGTGCTTATAAGAAAATACCTTGATTTCCAAAATATGTTATACCTCATATTTACCTAAAGACCCATTTATGCAAATAAATCTGGGGCCCTCAGGGTATTGACATAATCAAATACATCTTATTTTATTTATTTATTTAACATTTGTTTACCGGGAAAGTCCAACTTGGAACGAAGCCAATTTTCAGTGGAGGCCCAGGGAGAAACACTCCAGATGCTTTCTTTTTCTTTGCACTTTAATATTCCTAGATGTGATTCATGTACCATTTCAGACATTTTCTCATTTCATTGGGAACCAGTTTTGTCATCTTTTTGTGTTAAACCCTTGACGCAGCATATTGCTCTTTCTTGAAAAAAAAAAGTCTGTATATGTTTTCTTACTGGTGATGTTTGTTCAGTCCAGCCAGACAAGGAAACACATTTCAGTAACTGATGTGAATCAGTAATACTGTATTTATTGAATTGTGTTAATTATTGTCTTCCACTGGTAACTATGGAATTAGAATTAACCAAAGAATGTACAGTTCTTCTGTTTTATGCATATTTGTTTATTTATTTGCTTTTGTTTGCCGGGTTAGTCCAACTGGGCCAAAGGCCCTTTTTTAGTGTAGACCCAAGGAGAAAAGCTCCAACATATAGAAAATTACATAGAATTGAAACTGTGTCAAAATTACATAGACTCAAATACTGTGTAAGTAAAAGTTAACAATTAGATTAAAAGTTTATATGCAGAAAATAGGTTAAAATTCACGTTGCATTCCAATTGTTTTACAGAAAACAATCTTGATAGATAAAATAGCACAGAAGTGTTACTATTTACATATGTACAAGGAAGTAGTTGATAATTTTTCATTGGGCTGATACTGTTTATATGACCTATATACCTAAGACATGAAAGTAATTAGGGTAGCAAGAGGTGGAAGGAGGGGGTGTGGGTGATTAGGTGGGGTCCTGGCATGGGCAGGAGCTGATGTTAGCAAGGTAGTTTTTCAGTTATTTTTTTTAAATCATTCGTGTGTTTGATTTGTCGAATATTTGCGGGGGGTTTGTTCCAGGCTTGCGGTACTGTGCTCTTGTAAAGTAGTTTGCCTACATTTCTATTAGGTTTATAAATGTCAAGAAGGAGTTGATCAGAACTACGGAGAGTACGAGAAGGAGTATAGAGGGATACTAGAGAGGAGAGGGAAGGACAAGACAAAGGTTTATTAAGTAAGGAATTAGTGAGTTGTAGCTGGGACAGAAGCAGTTGTTGAGGAAATTTGAGCCATTGTAGTTGTTTTAAAGGAAGGCAGTAGTGGGATTTGTACAGTTGGTTACTGGCAAATTTTTTATATGTTTGTACTAGTTTGTTTATTAAGGTGGATTATATGTGTGTAAAAATAAGAGAGGCATAGAGAAGGCAGGGACGGAGGAAAACTTCTGCCAGAGAAGTTTTAGAGTCAGGAGTCAAGAAGTTTTTTTTTTAATTTCTATAGAGTATCCCAATTTTTATGTGTCTTTTTAATACAGTGTTGAATATGTAAGTCAATTTTTAGTTGGTCATCAACTATGGTGCTAAGGAGCTTGGTGTGAGGTTCAGGTTTAATGACAGTGTTATCAAGAGAAGAGATAATGAAGGTGGGTTTATGACGGGAGAGAGATTTAGGAATGAAAAGAAGGAGTCTGATTTTTTTAGGATTTAGAATGAGTTGGTTATCAGTTAGCCATTTTTTTGAGGTTAGAAATGAGCTTTGAGTAATAGACTGAAGGTGACTGATGTTGTCAGATAAGGAAATAAGAGTAGAATCATTGGCGTATTGTATAAGGGAGGAGGTGCTGCAGGATGAGTGCAGGTTGTTAGTAAAGATATTGAAAAGTAGAAGCCCTAGGATACAGCCTTGGGGGACTGCAGTCTGGATAAGTAGGAAAGGGGAGAAAGTGGTTTGCCATCTGACTGACTGTAAACTATTAGTGAGGTAGCTGGAGAGCCAGAAAATTGCAGAGGTGGAGAAGTTGAGATCAGCTAGTTTAGTTAGCAGCTTGGGTGAGAAACAGTATCAAACACTTTAGAAAGGTCAAGGAATAAACAGGATACCAGTTGTTTTTGTCTCTAGCCCCTGTGACAGTATGAGTGAAAAAGAGAAAGGCAGTGGAAGTACTGTGATTTGACTTAAAGTCATGTTGGGTGGGGGTGAGAAGGTTTTCTTGAGTTACGTATTTGATAAGCTGATTGTAAATGGATTTTTCATGGATTTTAGCGAGAGGGGAGAGAATGGCTATGGGTCAATAGTTAGAGAGATCAGTGGAGTTACCTCCTTTGTGAAGTGGTATGATATAGAAGGATTTCCAGATGTCAAGGATGGTAGAGTCTAGGATTGATCTGTTTATGAGTATTGAGATAGGGTAGGCTATACTGTTGGCAGTGAATAGGGGTGGTAGGTTATCAGAAGATGGGAAGAAGGTTTTAGTTTAAGCAGAAGGGATTTCATATAAGCAGTGGAGACTGGTTTGAGAGAAAAGGGGTTAGTCTTGGTAGTAGTGGAGGAGGAGGGAAGGATTTTTATTTTGATCAGTGTAGATTAGTTTGCTGATAGATTTAATAAAGTAAGAGTTACATAGTGTGGCAGTTTCTAGAAGAGTATTTTTAGGGTTGGGGTGAGGGGTAGTAGGTCCCCAGGAGGATGTACAATTTTATTAATGGTTTGCCAGAATTTTGGGGGGTTTGAGTGGTGGGAAGATTGGGCATCATAGTAGAATTTTTTCTTATCATTGTTAATTTTCTTTTTGTGATGTATCTAAGGTCTTTGTGTTTTTGGAGTAGTAAAGTGGATTTGGTTATTAGCCATTGTTTCCAAGTGTCATCTCTTTTTTTTATAAGGGAGTGAGTTTCTTTTTTGAGCTAGGGGACTTGGTTAGCTTTAATCCTACTCTTTCTTAGTAGTGCTAAGGTGTTAAGTATTTTGAGGAAGTTACAGTTGAATTCCAGATCTGCATCTTTGAGGGGCAGGTGTCAGAGGATGGGACAGTTAACTAATGAGAGCTTATTATTAAAGGTTTCAGCATTAAAGCAGGAGAGATTGTGGTGGTCTCTGTATAGGTGGAATCTGGGAATTTGAAGATAATGTCTTTGCACATAAATAGGGAGGACGTCCCTGATTCTGACTCTTAAGCTATGTGCCTATGTCCCTCTTAATCCCTCCTAAAACTGGTGACTTTTGGACAAAAGGTGGTGAATTGCACTTAATAAATAAAGACAATAATTAGAATTATAGACGTCTGTTACTTCAGAAAATGTATAATTCACATTCTCTAATTCTGTCAGTGTCTCAAGTTACTAGTACTTATATTTTAAAAGTGTTCCTGATTGTTTGTGGATTCGTCCGTGATTCTGTTGATATTTGATATTCTGTTGATATTTACCCCTGACTGGTTGAGAGCTATGGTACTAGACACCAAAATTATGAAGCAAAACTCTGGACATTCTGCGAAAGCCTGGATGTTGAGACGTTTGTGGCTTTCTTACTGGCACAGTGAGACATATGTGCACACATTTAAACCCACTTAGATAATGTAAACCGAAGCCTTGGAGTAGAACCTTATTCAAATGTTCAAGTCATAGCTCTCAAATAATTAGGGACAAGTCCTAACAGACTCAGGGACACGTCCAGATAAGGGACAGTCGAGTATACTATTAGCACTAGTTACTGCAGACATTGACAGAATACCAGACTCTGAATTAATACATATTTTCTGACGTAAAAGAAGTTTATATCTCTAATTGTTGTCATTGTCTATCAAGTGTACTTCATCTTTTGCTGCAAAAAAATCAACAGTTTTAGGGGTATGACCAGGGTTAGTGCTAAAATCTGTGTCAAAATCAGGGACATCTCTGAAATTTGAGAGGAAAAAAATGAGTGATCATCTGGCGACTGGCGCCCGTTGCCACTTACAGATTCGGGGTGTGTGTGTGTGTGTGTGTGTGTGTGTGTGTGTGTGTGTAGATAGATAAATAGTCCTTTTTCTGATTGGCCTTCGTCATCTCTGTAACGCCCTTACGTCAACGTAGATTTCGGAAAGAAAAAAAAAGAAAAATAAATAAATAAATGCATAAATAAATTAAAAAAAAGTCCGTTCTCGGCGCTCACAATTGCGCCCCCTAACACCTTGCGCCGGGGGCGGCTGCTCCTTTGCCCCACCCTATCTACGCCTCTGAATGACTGTAAGTGAAATAAATGGTAAACCTTGTATTTGGAGCACAGAGGATATTCCCTGTGATTGCGTGCCCTGATGGTTTTGCCCAGGATCTGGGAGAGGTTCCGATCAGGCAACCTGCATCTTACCCTCCTAAGTTGCCTTCGCACTAGGATGTTGCGGCAGGTTTTGCACAGGGGGCTGAGGACGTGCTTCTCCAGACTCGGCTACTTCGTCGCCAATCATCCAGTCTTTTTCGCCTCCGCCCCTGTCCTCATTTCAATTTTACTTGGGGCCAGTTTTAGCAAGTACGGGATTGAGGACAACGTGGAATACTTGCTTGCTCCTCAACACAGTCTGGCAAAAATTGAGAGGAACCTTGTAGACAGTTTTTTCCCCGTGAACCGGTCCAAGCATCGCCTCTACTCCGACCTGCAAACTCCTGGGAGGTACGGCAGAGTCATCATCACCTCTTCCACTAAAGCAAATATGCTGGATCAACATCACACTGAACTGATCTTAAAGGTAAGTTATGGGAACGCGGATCTCCTTGTGGTTCCTCAGTACGACAGGTACATGTTGCACACATGCTAAGTTGGTATGTAACAGGTGCACCGTGCAAGGTGTCCAGGAGAACACCTTCCCATGACAATGCATGAACGTAAATCACAGTACCAATAAAAGTAATACGCTGGATGTGCCAGTTGTACTTCGTAACTAATGCCTCTGTCGTGTTAAAGCACTAAGGGGGGGGGCAATTTCAGTGGTGTAGTCGTTTAGTGCAGAATGCTTTGTGAACATGGAGCTTACATATGGCTTCAGACAACCGTGAAAGTAGCATCTTAGGTTTTCTTATACCAGGCACGATTTTAAGATGTTTGTTGCATGATTTGTATCTTAAAAATATTATAAAGCTTTCTAGCTAAGACAAACGGCAAATACATCCTCTGTGTATATAAATACTTATGTTTAAAAGCAACATCTGGGGAACCCACAGAACCCGAGACAGCAACGCAGAGATGGTAACGCGATGAGAAAGAACAGGAGGGCAGGGGTTTCCTGATCCACTTGTTTATTCTCTTAATTCCTTGCGTCAGATACCACAATAATAAATCCTGATAACAGGTGGGTGCATGATAGCAGCCCATACAGTCTCAGTCACTGTTAAGTCTTCATCAGAAAACACAAAACACACACACCACATTCTGAATGCATTGCCAACTTGGACTTTTTTCCAGCCAAACTTTTTTTTTTTTCAAAACAGGACAGTGGATGTGAATAATAATTAAAAGCAACATCTGGGGAACCCACAGAACCCGAGACAGCAACGCAGAGATGGTAACGCGATGAGAAAGAACAGGAGGGCAGGGGTTTCCTGATCCACTTGTATTTCCCACATTCCTTCCCTTTTGTACTATGTACTGTATGATACAAAAGGCTGTTTCTAGCTGTCATTTACATCCCTACCAAAGTATGTTCATCTGAATGTCATTTTAAATACATTACTGTATTTACTCCTTACTTTGTTATTTTGACTTGTGCAGGACATGCACTGCCTTTTACTCTGTATTATGTTAAAACTGCTGTTAAACTTTATTTGAGTTTTTTTTTTTTCTTTACTGTGTTAATACGTGCTATCTGTACTATGCAATGTATTATATTTCTGCATGTCATACTAACTGTTAACTATATTTTTAGTCTGGAGCTTTTCTCCCTGGGCCTCTGCTGAAAATGGACCTGTGTCCAGTCGGACTATCCTGGTAAACAAATGTAAAATAAAATAAATAAAATAAAGCCCGATTAACACATTATTTTTTTAGATTTAACTAATCAAAGATAAAAAGGAACAATAAAAAAGCAAACAAAGCTGACTGATTAGGGAGTTTGTATTTCTGAACCGAAACCAAATGATTTTGGTAGTAGATTTTGACTTCAGTTAAAACTTAGGTTAATTATGTTGAAAAAAAAACTAACCCATAAACTGATAGGTGTCACTAATCAATCCAGGTAAATAATTGTAATCTTTCATCGTATATCAGCTGAAAATGATAAAACTGCATATTCAGCTCTAGACATTTTCACTAGACACTTAAAGAGAATTTTTTTCTGTCTTTTAGGCAGTGTTTACTGTTTTGATATGCATCATTTCACAATTACTCTTGGTCTTATATAATCATGTTAATTCAGTGTATGTTTAATATTACTCATATTGTTCATGCTGTTTTATTTAACTCATGTTGTACATGTTTTGTTTTGTTGAGTTTCTACTCCCCTGCTGAGTCTGGAAAAGGTTCAGCTGGATTAGTGCTGTATCTGTGGTTAAGAAGTATAAACACATAAATAAATAAATAAATAGACAGCACTACATGCATCTGTGACATTAAAAATGAAAACAAAATACAATGATGACACCCTTGGTTCAGACATAGATTCTTATTGTTGAGAGGGCTTACCAGTGGAGGAAATAATAAATATTCACATTACAAATCTCCTTTCTTAGGTAAAAGGTTTATGAGAGAACTCGGTTAGTGTCCTGTGATCACATATAAAAGCTTCCATGCTCCAAATAAAAACTGGAAGAAGGGTTTGCCTGACTAGCATTTGCAGGTTGCTGGTCAGTTTAATAACTACATAGATTATAATAGTTCTCTTTTATTTCCTGTTGTTTTATGCAGTTGCCTCCCATAAAATCTAAATTTCATCAGTAGAAATGAGTTTGTTTAAAATAAGAGTGCATGAAAGCATAGTAGAGTTTCAGATGCACTGCAGACAAAAACACTGTTTGCAAAGGGTGAGGCTGCGTACATAAAAGTATTGTGGTTTCAGAATTTATGGATTCTCAGCATCCGTGTAAGCAGATCACATGATCACATTCACAATGACAAATGGCTTACAATTGTCAAATCTCTGTTTACACATGATGTACTTTGCAGTTTCTGTCAAGCTGATAAAGTACATCATAGAATGGATCACTAAAATAATATATTTAGAAAAACTGCAGTTTGTTTCAGAATACTGAATTGTATCCATGCATAATATTAGTAATCATTAAGCATATTTCAACATTTCTGTTTTAACATGGAAGTGATACGTATGAGATGTAGAAATGCATAAGGTATCCCTTTCAGTCAGCCTTCCGCAATATCAATGACAGAAAAGCAGATAAAAAAAACAGCAAGCAATGACTCATTAGAAGACATATGATAAGCTAAGTAAGTCATATGTTTTAATATTAGAAAAGAGCTGTCACAAATTAATATTTAAAATCATTTTGTGATGGCAATAGCAAAGAGGGAAAAAATTAATATTCAGTGCATTTTCCATTGAATGAATTCAAAATAATCTGCAGTGCCCTATGTCCTGAAAAATATTAAGATAAAGAGCCATTTTTATATGTTCAGCAAACTTTTTATTCAGAGTAAGTTGCACCTCCCGAATACCACACAGTATTAACACGAAGAATTTTAAGTTCAAGAGTTGCAGAAGCTTTGAACAATGTATTTTAACACAAGTAAATGATTCTACCTCATGGAAGCAGCTCCCTTTCAAGTGTAAATGTAACAGGCCTTATTTAAATTATAGGTTCAACACTATTTTCCTTAACATTGGAATGCAAAATTGACTTTTTATTGATTTAAAAACGAGAGTGTCATGCAGCTGATTGCAACAGGATGTTATGAAGTAGGTGAGGAAGTGACACTCGGCAGCATAAACTTTATGTATGATGCATTAAGGTTACCCAGGCTATTTTGTTTACATTTTTTGGCGGGTTTATGATATTTTATATGCTGTCCTGCTCTGCAAAATTATGTCTAAAGACAAATTTACTGGGCTGTAAAATGTTTGCCGACTTAAGTGGCAAAACAATGTGATCATTTCACAATCATTTCAAAAGTGGTAGGCAGTTGATCATGAATGGGTAGTTACTAAATATCCATTCATGACTGTGCGTCAACTAAGTGTTTTGTGTGAGTGACAGGTACCCCCCCTTCACCCTCGTCCAGCTTCAGACACATATTGCAATCATGTATTAGGTTGCTATTATAAATATAAGAACTTGTATTTTCACAGGGCAAGTAGTTTTATTTTTGCCTTTCTTCAGCAACACTGGAAAGTAAAACAGCTGCATTTGAAACTCTTCAAATTTGACTGGTTGACACATGTGTTTTCGAATCAGATTAGTTAAACTGTTGTACTTACACAGGTATATAAAATCCAGTATTTGAATATATCAAAAAAATGCCAGTGTTATCAATCTAAAGTAAACTATGCTGTCCAAAATGTAACTTCCTTGATGTATTCTATAATTATATAATTATACAGTAAAATCTTATTAGTATTAAAAATGCTTACTGATTGGACAGAGCAATCAGCATGCCAATTCTATATCCAGCATTACCTACAGGAATAAGCCTAGCTACCACAAAACAAATACAAAATAAAAAATGTATATAGATATAAAGAGAGGGTCCCTAAAATACAAATAAAACTGAAATAAAAACAACAATAAAAAGTTGCACACATCTAAAACAGTTGATCCCAGTGTCTGCATTACTTTCAGTACAGTTTCTGATGTGCAGACTGCACCGAAAACAGCTTAGATGTGTAGATCAGGTGTTTTAGGAGTATGTGAGTTTTTAGTTGCTGTTTGTCTGCATATTGTGTGTGTCATGTGAAGCCTGTATTTATACATTAAGAATACAGTGAGCGGCTGCTATAAACCCTGTTTTCCATTCTGTCTGTGGGTATAAGTACTACATTTTTGGATCCATAGACAGCACATCATAATAAAAACAAAAAAGAGAATCACTTTTCAGCATGTGTCATACACGTGCAATATCACTTGGACATGCATTACAAAATAGATTGTGGAAGCCTAAAATTCCTTCATACAATTGTCATTATTTTAAAAAAGAAAGTGATTACTTTTCTAAACATTGGCATTGGATAAAAGCAATAATCCACTCGTGTGTGTGTGTGTGTGTGTGTGTGTGTGTGTGTGTGTGTGTGTGTGTGAGTAATGCTGGATTTACCCATGGCTGACATAGTTTTAAGCATGAGGGCAAATAAGCTAACCATATTATCTAGGGGGTAAACCCAGCATTGCCTACACCAAGTCACAAAATATTGCTAAAATATACCATGTCAGTGCAAAGCGAGAATATGAACTATGAATTCACTACCATATGATTTTTAGATTATGCCACAGTTATAGCCTAGATGGGGCTAGCAGCATATCTGACAGGAAGCATTCCAACTCTACAAGCAAAATACTTTCTTAATGTATGAAGAGGAATTCGTATATCATTGCATCTAGAAACAAAAATATATTTTGAACATATGTATGATAAATCACCTACCATTTTAGCTTTTTTGTAAACCTTAATTCAGAATCAAGTTTATCTGAGCATTTTGAGCTAACAGTAAAAATCTGTTTGTTCATTTGTGTTCACAGTTCATAACTGCTCACTATGGTCACCTGCCTGTGTATAGATAGGTTTGACATGACAATACCATATTTTGTTATGTAATTAAAAAGAATGTCTACCGTGTCATTGAAAAGCCTGGTGGTTATAAATAAATGTGTGAGGTCTACATTGGTTATTTTGTGTAATGAATGTGCAGTTTTTAATATTAGTTAGCTGTCAGCTCGGATGCTGTCTGAACTGGATACAGTATTCTTTGTTTAGCACGTATAAGCACTGGTTCCACATGTTAAGCATTTGATGCCAGCCAAGGCTACATCTGTCTTTGCTTTCATTATCCCATCATCTTTCAGAACTCCCTTTTTTGTATTTTGGGGTATGTGGCTATGTATTTGCAGATCGCTAATTAATTTTTATTTTATTTTATTTTTTTTGTCATCTGTATAAACACACTGGGTACAAGCCTCTTTTCAGGGGTGACTCCGAAGCACTGTGTGGTTAAGTTACTTTATAGAAGTCAAGACAGTAGGCCAAGGGTAGCTAAGGGAATCCACCCCTGAGGATTATTAAAAAGTAGGTCATGAAAGGACCGATTGCTTTAGATTAACAAAAGGCAAGCATGAAATCAATGCTGTAGCCCAGTCTGCTCATGGACATGGAATGTAGTGCTCAACAGAATTTCAAGAGCTCAAGCTATTTGTTTGCTAAGTAGCAAAATAAGTAAGGACTATGTGTGCAAGCCATTAGTACATATTTTGCTTGGTTCACTTGCCTAGGAGATGGCTTCCGGGAACACATTAAGTTAAAAGCTGACAGCCTTATTTTTATTCATGCTGCCTATCCTGTATCCACTTCATTCTGCAAAACTGATGTTTAAGATCTTACTCCACTCATGATCAAGCCTAAAAACGTACAGTGTTCCCCACTTTCTCTGATCTCTGTATACTGATTTTGTAATGGTTAACAAACTTCAAATAAATAAATAATTACAGTGGAGAACATCTCCATGTTTATAGTACTATTTGCCTTATGAAACTACAAAAGAAGAAGCTACTAGTACTGTACAAATATTAATGCAAGCTTTTATTTAAAAATACAAAATACTTTTTATTTGAGTAAGTCTTGTGTAGTAAAAGAATCCTCTACTTATCTGCTGTTGTGGGGGGATTTATGTGTAGAATTTTATTTCTTCACTCAAGCTTTGTCTTAATGGGCAAACTACTCTGCCTACAGTGTAAATCCAGTATTACTAATATTTCTTATAGACAGCTGAAGGCAGCCTAATGCATAGCAAAAACTCTAAATGCAAAATGGTCTGAATTATTGGAAGATAGGGAATATTTGGTTAGCAGGGGAGATGACCCATCCATCCATAACACCCATTTTACCCATTATGAACATGGGGTTGTGGTGTCACATCAACAGTGACCATCATCAAGAGCCAATGTTCACACCACTGAATGGCTAACCCTGCCTCAGCGGTTCTTCCATACCACACACATGCATGTGCACTCACACCTTTGACCAGTTTAGAATGCCCAATTTTGTACTGTTTTAATATAAATTCAGCTTTTTAATACAGTGTAGTATTACACTGATTAAAGGCTGGCATAAACAATCATTCACATAGTTCTCAATCTTCCATCTCCAAAATGCGGAACACTCGCCTTCATAATGTGGAACAAATGGGCAAAATGTGGAACACATACTAATGGCTTATTAACAACTTCAACTAGGAAGGTCATAGGATGGTTAAAATATGCTAGTTTTACTCATAAAGATCATCCTTTAATGAATTAATATGATTAATTTCTATATACCATGGATTTCACTTAAAAAAATTCCTAACACTGAATGTGTGATAGACTTTTTCAATGTGGAACTTTGAGGAACTTCGAGGAACATGCACTTTTTAAGACCCCAAATGAGGTACTTTCCTCGTAATGAGGTGCACTTGAGAGGTATGATCATTCATGTCATTTATGCTGCAACCAATAAATGCAGGCAGCTCATTTTGTAGCAGCCAGACTTTCCCCTTAAACATGTAGCACAGCAAAGCCTTCAATGTATGTTACAATGCTCAATGCCTGCACCATTGTTGCAGTGGTCTAAGGTGTCTGAGTCCTACGCCCTGTAACCAGCCAGCTTACAAAGTTAAAGCATACCTTTCATGCACTCCAACTGTCAGGAGCTTGAGTAGAGCTCCATATAAAGACAGTTGAAGTGCAAAATCTTCTGAGCTTGTTTTAATGCAGAAGAGCCCTCATTTGGCAGGTCCCAATGGAACTCTTGTTTGGCTAGTGATCCTTTGAAACTAGATAGTTGGGGAAAACTTACACTAAGGCTGTAGGGATGCCCTTGGTTGGCAATGGTGAACCACTTTTCTGAGTCTTGGGGAAGGGGCAGGTGAAGTTTCTTCATTTAGCTGGGATGGAGAACCTGCTTCTGGGACTAGTATGCCTGTTGAGAGTTGGCCCTTTTCCAGGGAGCTGCCTAGGAAAGGGAAAAAATGAGAAAACCTTCTAGTCTCATGTTAATAATCAGGATGTTAAGCTGTCTTATTACATAACAATGCCTAGGAGCAGGCCTTTTATTCTAATTTCCAGAGAAAGTGACATCATATCTTGTAGGGCTTTGCTCTATATCCAGAGTGAATCCCAGAAGAAGGTGGGGAGATGTGTGGGGGGCGGCACAGCTGTTTTAGAGGAGCTAGACTGTCCAATTTATTCCTGTAGTCCTAAAATGGAATGAAGTAGTGAAAAAGAAACCGTAAAAAAAAAGTGGTTTGAAAGAAAAAGTAAGGAAAAGGTCTTTTATCATAATGGTGCTGCGGTAGCATTGTCACCTCACAGCAAGACGGTTCGATTCTCAGCTAGAGCGTCTTCTGTGTGGAAGCATACGTGAATGGGCGTGCCTTCATTGAAGGTTGTGCGTCAGGGCTGGTAACTCAGCACGTAAAAATCCACTAGCAAACATTAGCGGACCAGAGTTCCGCTGTGGCGACCCTTAACCGGGATAAGCCGAAAGACACAACAACTACAACAACTGTACTTTAAAGGTGTTTCCATTATATTTTTGAGGACTGTATGTGTGATCTGATGGACAGCAAGAATTTTAAGTACAATAACAGGCAACCATATGCTAAGTTCAAAACTGCTGTATCGCTGTCTGTTCACTATCACCTAAAGCGTGTAGTAAATATATAAAAATACAAGCTACTGTAAAGTAATGGTCTTGTCTAAAATGCCAAATTCCACAGCATTGCAATTTTAAGGTAGTCTAGCAGTTCATATTTAAGTATTTTATGTTATTTTTTAAAGGAAAATGTCAGAAGCATATCCTAGTTTATATCATTAAAATATCTATATTTATTTATGTAGTAATGTGATTTTTGTTGTTTTTCAGTTGCACTCTTCCGTGGCCAAGATCCAGGTACACATGATGGACTTCAGTTACACATTTGCACACTTGTGTGTTCTGGATAATGAAAAGTCATGTATAGTGGACGATATTATACACATTTTAGAACACATAAAGACTCAGCGCTCTTTAAATCAAACAGGATTTACTATTACATATCCAATAACTCACTTAAAAGATGGCAGAGAAGTATATATTGGGCACCAGCTTGGAGGTGTCACTCTACAGGGTAAGGACAGAGTCCGATCTGCAGAAGCTGTTCAGTTAACTTACTACTTACAGGCAGTCAATTCTCTAAATGATGCATTAGCAGAAAAATGGGAGTTGCTGTTCTGCAAAACAATCAAACTCTTTGAGGAGTCTAACAAGGAGATAAAGTTGTACCCTTTTACGTCTGCCACACTTAAGGAGGATTTTCAGCAGACCAGCATTATATCAGAAGAATACTTAATAACGGCTTTGGTTCTAGTGGTTGTAATGGCCATACTTTGCTGTTCCATGTGGGATTGTGTTCGTAGTAAACCTTGGCTTGGACTACTGGGATTAGTGACAATGAGTCTGGCTACTTTGACTGCAGCTGGTATCATAAACCTAACTGGAGGGAAGTACCATTCGACCTTGCTAGGACTTCCCTTGATCGTTTTAGGTAAATTTTTTCCTTGCCTATTAAGACTTGTTGTTTTCTTCTGCTGCTGGAGTTGACATTTTTATTCCCATTTTTATATGATATCAGAATTATATGGAGTTCTTATCAATGGATAAAAAAGAAAGTGTCTATTTGTATATATTTTTATTTCATGATGGTGTCATTGACTTAAAATGGCTTATTTACATAGTGTACAATGACTATTTCATCAGAACTTTGATACTGGCATTATTCAGTGTGTCACAGTGTAGAATTTTATTTAATGAAAATGTATTTTGTGACAAAAAATGTACCTCATTACAGATAGTAGCCAAGAGAACAAGAGTATGATTTGTCTCTTCTTATGACATGACATTTTGTTTCTCAGAATCCAGTTGCCTGCACCACTGATATGTGGTATATTTACTGTTAAGCAGTATATGAGGCACTGGGTCAATGCTGCAAAAAATAAAATAAAAGTATGATGTCTATCTGTAGCACTAGTGACCTATGTTTAGTTTGTGGTTCAGACTGCAAATGATTTATATGAATGAATGTATATTATGGGCGATGAAGGTGGGGGCAGCTGAATGATTAGACTGGTGCTCTCTACTATTCTGAGTGGAGATCTGTCTTCTTATAGTAGTAGTTTCTATGCATTTTGGGAGCTTGCTGTTGATGACTTGTTATGGATATGTCCACCCTGTTTCATCCTTGGCTAAAGGAATTATGTACCCTTTGGTGCGGGCAGAACTAGTATTAACTGTACAGAGAGGACAGGGGCTGTTGACCTCTTTTCTTTAGTAAGATAACAAAATCCCCCGTTTTCATATCTGGCTTTATGGAGAATAAACAGGAATAGGATTGTGCAAGTTTAAGGAAAGTTTGGAATCAGATGTCATGTCACTGGGGAAGGATAAAACAAAGTACTGGAGTTGTTGTATCTTTCGGCTTTTCCCGATTAGGGGTCGCCACAGCGGTACTCTGGTCCGCTAATGATTGGCAGTAGATTTTTACGTACCGAGTTGCCAGCCCTCACGCACAACCTTCAACGAAGGTATGCCCATTCACGCATGTCTTCACACAGAAGACGTTTTAGCTGAGAATCGAACAGGACAAAGTCTTACTGTGAGGCGACAACGCTACAGCACTACCACCGCAGTATTTCAAATTCACCTAGTACTATCTCTGTTGTCTGTCTGACAAAACACTGTTATGTCTTCTTGTTTGTAGTTAACAGTTACGTGTTTTTTAGATTTTTAGATACTAATTTAGATGAGCACTTTGTCTGGTCTGCTAGTATTTATTATGTAGATGCATTAAAGGGCATGTCTGTGAGACCACACAATCTGAAACAAAACCGCTTAAAAATATCTAAATCTGTATATACGTGTGTGTGTGTGTGTGTGTGTGTGTGTGTGTGTGTGTTTGTGTGTATACATATATATTTTGTGTGTGTTAAAACAAGTCAGATATTTAACCCCTACTGCATGTTTAGACAGATTTAATGTATCAGCACACAAAAACATATAAAACAGCCCCATTTGTGTTAAAATATTTTATGACTTAAGGCACCATCTGTACAAGCAATATATATGTTGGTATATATGTATACACACATATATATGTGTTTGTGTGTGTGTGTGTGTGTGTGTGTGTGTGTGTGTGTGTGTGTGTGTGTGTGTGTATATATATATATATATATATATATATATATATATATATATATATATATATATTTATTTATATATATGTGTGTGTGTATAGTAACTAAGTTCTGCTAATTTTCCAGCTAGCAAACTGCAAAACATTTTTCTTAGATCAGTAACAATGAAAAAAAGGCAATACTTTCTTCTGTCAAAAATACCTGTAGTGGAGTGTTAGTGATAATAAGAACATGTTTTTATATTCTTTATTCATGTGGTTTAAGCCTTCATAAGAGGTAAGATATGCAGGTTATCTTCAAATCACAGCAACATCTTTTTGCATTGAAGGGCTTACTAATTGTTTGTTTTTCTCATCAGTTCTAGATAGCTGGTGGATGGGCATTGCCATTTTGTATTTTGATTGTGTAAACACAGTGTATACTTTGTCTTTTATACTTAAAAGATAAATTACCTTCTGTCAAATTGTTATGCTTGAGCTGCTTAAAAAACTGTCCCTGTTGTGAATGGATGGAAATGGTTCCCATTGTATATCTGTTTACACTCACAGTTGCAATCAGCATGCAAAAAACCTAAACTTAGAGAATACACAAGGTATGATACAGTCTTTTTTGTAAAACAGTTTTGTTTCTCCAACTTTAGGTTAATTGATTTTTAAATTTTACATCTTTTTTTTTTGTTATATAAAGACTATATTTATCCAAGTGTTTCTAACATACATTGGGGCAGATATTACTAAACTTATGTACTAGTGCATTGTCCGTGTACAAAGATTCAGTTTTGCAACAGTTTCTAGAATGGTGTCATGTATCATTTATATGTGAACAGTGGTTTGTATGTAAGGCCTTCTAATTCCTTGTGACATGTAACAAGATTTGTGTTTTCCCAGTATGCTCAGTGTCCTTTTCTGAGCCTTTATACTGATGACTTTATCTCTCCATTAGTTATTTACTTAACGTTTGCTTATCTGGAAAAGACTGGGTTAAAGCATATTTCCACATTTAAACATTGATAGAAACCTTAATGGATAACATTTAACATGGGTGAGTTGCATATTTATGGTACAAATACATGCATTGACTTGTTGTTATGGGTCATCACAATATTTAAAAGCAAAACAAGTCATGAAATTCAGGTGCATCACGTAATAATAAGGGAAATATTAGGAGGAGGAGAGTCACATTTACTATGATTAATCTCTTTTCGTTTAGTCATCATGCGGATAATCATTGTAAATCATCTAAAGGTGCAGAAAATTACAGTCCCAAGTAGTGACATTCAGATAATTACACAACTTTCCTAAATAATTAAATGAGGTCAGTCTATCTGCAGACTCTGATGTGGGAGCTTTGCACTTTATTTCAGATAATATAGACCTACTATATTTAGGCACTGGGTACACTATAGATATTTTATACCCATAATTTTCTTAGTATGCTGCCTGCATGTTTTAATCTCGTTACTATAGAAATATACTCTGCTACTAAACTCCATATTATGTTATATATACGAAAATTTTCATCTAACCACAAAGCATCTAAAAATTTATTCTAAAACACATTTAATTTAAATATTCATACACAGCAAATCCTCCTCCAAAAGCTTTTTTTTCCTTCATGAAAACACCCCTACAGTCCCTTAATTAAATGTTATTCCAAAACCGTAAGGCAGTGTGAACCACAATTACACAAATAAATCCACAAGGTATTTCACAAATAAATCCACAAGGTTAAGCGCTTTCACCCGGAACCACCAGGCTTCATCAGAACAATTCCACAATTAGCAAAAAGCTTACTATGCAAACACCAATCAACAGCAATTAATCAATTATCAAAAAAAGGCAATGTACAATCCTATCTTAAAGAGACCTTAAATCTGACAGCATGGCAGATAATGTAGTCATACAAACACAACCCTCACAAAAGCAGTGATGGATGTCATTTTGGAGGCCAGGAGGCCTAGTACGAGAAAATTCTATGCTGGAAAATGGAAGAGATTCTGTGCTTAGAACCAGGCACAAGGAATTGACACAGTTGTTCCAAATATTCCTCAGATTTTGCAATACTTGACTGAGATGCTGGACAAAGGCCTATCCTTTTCATCTATAAAAATTCATGCCTCTGCCATTTCGGCTCATTACAACACATAGCCACCAATCTTTTCTCATCCTTTATTAAGGCAGTACCGCAGAGGGGCCAAAAATTTAAGGCCTCCAAGGAGATCACCAATACCTGCATGGGACCTCAATTATATCTTGGAAAAACTCACCCTGCCTCCTTTTGAGCCAGCTGCTACAGCTGATATAAAGTTTTTATCTTGGAAAACAGCTCTGCTCCTTGCAATATCTTCTGCAAGATGAGTTTCAGAGCTACAGGCACTCATGGCTGTGGAACCTTTTATATTTTTTATCCAGACAGGGTTTCACTGAGGACAAACCCGACATTTATGCCTAAGGTAGTGTCTAGTGTGGCCCTTAACCAAACTATTCATCTGCCTACCTTTTATTCAAACCCACAGAATAAGGGAGAGAGAATTCTGCATTCTTTGGACATACACAGACAGCTACGCTTCTATTTGAACAGAACCAAAGTTTTCAGAAAGACGGAGCAACTACTAGTGGCATATGCTGCAGGATCACAAGGAAAGGTTATCTCAAAGCAGACCATTTCTAAGTGAATAGACCACTGCATTCGTTTCTGCTATTCACAACATGGCAAGCCAGTACCTAAGGGCTTTAGGCTACATTCAGCCAGAGCAGCAGCCACTTCAGCAGCCTTCCTCAGGGGAGTACCAACCAAAGACATTTTAGAGGCTGCTACTTGGGAGTTCAGTGCACACCTTCACAAAGCACTATCACTTACCACTCTACTCTAAATCCAGGGCAGGCTTTGCCACTGCAGTTCTGCAGGGCCTAATAGCTGCTCCTAATGCTGTTTAGCTCCAGCCTCCCAACCTTAGCTTTGGGATTCAACCCAATTGTAATGACTGCAACAGTGAAACACAAATAACATAGTACAGTTGTGTACACTTACCATAAATGTAGATGTTCAAGTGTATTCACTGTTGCAGTCCAGGTTACCCACCCGCCACCCCCCATTTCTTTGCTGGAACTTATCTGTACTTATCTATTTTATACAACTTATGTGGCGTATTTGCTTGTAGATGAAGGCAAAATATATATTTTGATGCATGCATGCTTTATTGACATATTTTTAGCCTGTCCCTTTTGGGGGCATCTGACGTCTGGGTCAAGAAAAACTGAAGAAAATGGCGTCGGCTGCATCTTTTATACCCCTGGTGCACTGACATCAGGGAAGAGGCGACAGCAGCCGACGCCGGACCTAGACTTTGGAATTCAGGCCGACTGAGGGTAGCCTGCCAGCAGGATAACCCAATTGTAATTTCTGCAACAGTGAATACACTCGAACATCTACATTTATGGTAAGTGTACACAAGTGTACTTTCCTGGGCATTTCTTGCAGAAAACTTTTTATATTAGAAACAAGTAATCTCGGTGGTATCCCTTAAGTCTCAAATAACCCACTATATAGGTATAGTGGGTCCAAAACAAAACAGTGTAAGAAACTTCTCTGTGTGGAAGTTTTTCAATTCCTGTATGTCTGGTATATTAAAAAACAGAAAAAAAATCAGAAAATCATATTAGAAGTAGTGGACTTAAGTACTTTCTATATATAAAAAAATAAAAACTTATTTTGAAATAGTATTAATATTATAAAGAATGATTAACTCTAGTAGGTATTCAAAAGTAATCCAAGCAGGGTAGAGAGTCTGCTTCCAGTCGAAAATCCTTTAGTAAGCATACAAACAAGCGATCCAAGCAAAACAAAAAGTAAACAGAATGACAGTTTCATCTCAAACTTTCTGAATAATATACCTGTTATCAGTTATAGGAGTGGTTTATTTAGTTGTAAAACAAAGTGTATTGTTATACATGTTAACAGATTCAAATCCCTTCCCCCATACTTATCAGTATGAATTTCAAGCTGGTACTGCCCTACTTATTAAATGTTCTTATAATTTAAAACGTATGCACTTTAGATAAAATTAATAAAAGTAATAGTGATGTGGCACTTCTTATTAAATAGACTGATAAATTCGCAGACTTTGTTTAATAATAATAAATACATTATAATACATGGTTAGAAATATTTAAACATTAGCCCATTTGGCAATTAAAAAAATTATATTTTGGCATCCAGAAAAAATACATTGTCTAAAACATAATTTATTACGTAAATAAACAGAGATTGCTTTCATCCTTCTAGATGTCTTCAGGTCTGTGTGCAAGAATCCTAAAAATGTATATCTACTAAAAGCGTACTAAAACTAACCAATATGCATATTAAAAACAGTAAACCAAAATTAAAACAAGAATACAACCTTATATGTACATTTAATGAGTAAGTTAAACCAGGAAAAGTACTTAGTGCTAGCCAGTGCGGGACAGTAAAAAAATAGTGTCCTTATAAAGGTAGTGAACACTCCATATAAAATACTAAAATCAATACTTAAATAAGGATAGTGGAAAAATAAAATAAAATTAGCCCTGTAAATAATGTGGTAATTTTCTAAGTTCCAGTGCATTTTTAAGTGAACAGTAGTAATTTAGAACAGGCTTTCTGAAAGAGTTCAGCTTTAATTGCCATATAAGTTCTCATTTTTCTTGTACCATTAGGATATCACCTTCAAGATCACCCATGTCTATGCAATCCAGTATCTGGAACTTAAAACCTGTGTGTTTTCTATGCAGAGAAAGGTGTTTGGCTAGTACATTGCTATTACAACCAGAGTGGATTTCTGCCAGATGACATGAAATCCTACAGATCCCTTTCATGAAGTCGACCCATCTTTCATTTGACTTTCAAAATGAAGAGATGAAAAAGTAAGTTTACAATCATGAACTCCTGGAACATTGTATTTCTTCTCCGGGAAAGTAACCACTTGGCCGCTATGGTGAACTTTGCCCTTTCTCCACTGTAGTGCAAACGTGGAGTTGGTATATTTAAGTGTGGGGGGGGTTGTAGGGGGGGTGCAAAGCCCCTACTTTGGGGGGTGTAATTTGCTTCCATTTTTGATTTTATCTTTGGTTGCCAAGTGGTTACTTTCCTGGAGAGGAAATACGATGTTCCGGGAGATTGTGATTGTAAACTTATGATGTTTTCATCTTGACGTTTTGAAAGTCGATGAAAGGTGGATTGACATTATAAATGGGACCCAATCCTACGCTTACATTTATTTATAGTCTTGCCCACATAAAATGCATCACATTCATTATACTGTGCCCTGTAAATTACTTTTGTAGTGTTACAGTCACTCCCTGCACTGGTCTTAAGTTATTTAAAGAAAATCCTATCTCCTTGCTATAGACACACACACACACGCACACACACACATATATATATATATATATATATATATATATATATATATATATACATACATACATATCTTTATACAGAATGTACAATTAGCTTCACATCATTTAGTGTTTTTCTTGTGTAGTCTAGGTTTAAATTCAACAAAACTTTTAATGCTCCTGGCCTTCCTGTAAACAAAGGTTGGGGCTTCGCCTAAGATGTTAATCAGATAAGGGTTGCCTGTGACTATGGCCCAGTTTTCTTTAATAAAATTTTTGATGCTGTGATAATGCATAGTATATGTAAAGATGCAACTATTTTTGCATTTGTTATTCTCCATGGGATTTCTTGATATTCTCCTAATAAGGAGGCTGCGTGAATCTGCTTTGATCCTTTTTAGTTCTGTAATGGGTTTCAGGATGTTTTTTAACATCTGACTTCCATAGCCTCTCGCAAGGAAATCATTCTCTAAATTGTTCAGGTTTCTCAGAAAGGGTTGCATCTTTGTGGTAATTTTAGCTAATCTATAGCCCTGGGACTTCACTACATTATACTCGTTTTTTGCAGGTTTCAGACTTTTTAATGTGGAGTAGTAAATTAACTCTCAATGGTTTTCTGAACAGATCAGTGGTGATTCTGTTATTGTTGGTGTCCTTGGAAATCTGCATATCTAAGAAAGTGATTGAAGGAGAGCTGTGGGAAAAGTTAAATTTCAGGAAAGGGGTAGTTTGATTGAGGTAAGTGATAAAATCTTTGAGCTGCAAGGTGTCATCTTTCCACGCAATAAATGTATCATCAATAAAATACAAATAGCATGTGATATGCTGCATGTAATCTGTGTTGTTTAATACAAAGTCCTCCTCTCATTTGCCCAGGGCTATGTTAGCTATGCTGGAAGCCATGGCAGCCCCCATGGCTATATCAGTTTTTTTATATAAACAACAAAGACTATCAGTGAGTCCCAGCTCTACCTTCCAATAAAATTTATTTCGTTGAACAGTTCCTTCTCTAGCGCCTCGGCCAACAGCCTTTACAGAGTAAAACAGTAAAACTCATAAAACACTTGCAATATATACAAAAAACAAGTAATCAATCAATTACATAATTAAACTATCAAATCACATAGCTTGAATATATTTAAAGTCATAGTCTTAAACAAGACATTGCCAGTTACATTCTCTGTTCATTCCATGTGGATGCAAAGTCCCAAATTTCATAATCAAAATGCATTCCTTTTGTCTTAACATATTTTTTTGCCTATCAACATCATTATAATATAATGGAACATGTTCCAGAATGTAACTGGCAATGTCTTGTTTAAGACTATGACTTTAAATATATTCAAGCTATGTGATTTGATAGTTTAATTATGTAATTGATTGATTACTTGTTTTTTGTATATATTGCAAGTGTTTTATGAGTTTTACTGTTTTACTCTGTAAAGGCTGTTGGCCGAGGCGCTAGAGAAGGAACTGTTCAACTAAATAAATTTTATTGGAAGGTAGAGCTGGGACTCACTGATAGTCTTTGTTGTTTATATATATACATCTTGCTTGCTGTTGTTTTAATATGACAAGTGAGTCCATGTGCTCCTTTCCTAGAATATTTAGAGAGACTGGTATGGAGATGTTTAATCGAATGGAGAAAATAGCAACCGCTCCAGTAATTTGCCTAATGACACTGGCACAACAATGATAAAGAATGTAGTACCAGAAGCCACAGGAGACTCAGGCTTTGGTATTATAAAGAAATGGGAAAATTCCAGGAAGAGAACTACTACCAATCCTTTTTGCTATGGTAGGCAAAAGAACATTATTTCAGATAATCCAGATGTACAGGATTTGTGTTCTAAACTTGAAAGATTGATTTTAAAGAAACATCTACTTTCTACAATATTGGCAGTCTTGAAAGATATATTGAACTGGATATAACACCTAGAGGGTTAAGGTCTATTAAGAATCCATCAACACCATTTGACCTTACTAATGAAGTAGAAGTTAAATTTCATGAACGATGGATAGCAGCTGCACATCGGTGCAGTTTAGAATGGGTGTCAATTTTAATTGAAAGAGACAATATGAAAAAGACAAACTTGTAGTTGAAACCAAACAAGTTTGTGAACAACTGGTAAATATTACATCAAATTCTACATTAGAGAATTTCCTCTCAGGCATTAACACCAAATTAAATAGTTATGAAAAAGATCTGGTAGAAAGAAAAAAATCTAAACTAACTAGAGACATTAGAGACTATGACCACAAGAGGGCGTTTGTATTTCCTAGCTATCAAAGAAACAGGAGAAAGAGTGTCTCTTTTCAAAAGGAAATCCTGCTTCAGAAAAATATGCCAGTAAGAACTTCCTGTCTGGTGAAAGTGGAGCGTCTTCATGGGAAGAAGATGATAGAGAAACTTTTCCTAGACTGCCAGTTGCAGCAAACCCAGAAGCATTTCATAAAACCTACTCAGAATCGAATGGACATTATACCAATACCAGGAAAAGGGGCTGGAACAATCCAGAACGCCAGAGAGACTCGGGCGATGGACAACATAAGAAAGGTAGATGGACATAACTTACATAGTAATTATGTTGTTAACTTGTCCAGTTATAAACTAGACAAGATAGAAATGTCTGTTTTAGAGAAGGGTTTAAAATTTGTCCCCACATGCTTACCCAAAAGTATGAGGTTAAAACTGAATTGTTCCAACTATGCCAAAAATGCATTTAAAGGAACACTTCTTTAGATTAAATAAAGCAACTGAGTTAGATACTAACTGTGATGTTTTACTTTCATTAGATAGTGAAACAGAAAGTGAAGAAAGTTTTATTCATGTGCATCGGGTAGTGAAGATGAAAATAATGCTTATGACTTATTAAATACACATATGCTTAAAGATAATAACTATTTTTACCTCCATGTAAAAATTCTAATATAGTACGTTTTGAATCTCTACTGAATACAATGTTAGAAAAGGAAATAGAGAGCTTTATGAATAAAAAGCATACTTATAATCTAACAAAATTGGAATGGGAAAAGCTGCAACAACTGAGTAAAACTGTAATATAGTCTTTAAACAAGCAGACAAAGGGGAAAATTAGTTATATTAAATTCTCATGATTATTATAGTATGTGTATGCAACATCTAGATAACAACAATGTATATTGTAAAACTAACATTAATCAGCTATGTCAAGCAGAAAAAGATTTTGAAAAATTATTACAGAAAGGTGTGAGATTACACTATCTAAGTCAAATGGATATAAATAGAAAAATAAATGTAAAGAATAGAAAAATTGCAAAATTCTTTTGCCTACCTAAAATTCATAAAGATCTGATCCACCACCTGGTCGGCCTATTGTGTCAGCTTTTGGATATTTTACTTACAATCTTTGCACCATGTTACATGAAATATTGATAAAGAAAGTTCTGTTGTTACCTTCTTATATACAAGATTCATATGATTTCCTAAGGAAAATAAAAGATATATATTGGGGTGAAAATATGTACTTTATTACGGTGGATGTAGAGAGTCTCTACACCAATATTTCCCATATTTTGGGCTTGGAAGCTATAAAATTCTTTTGAATGATAGTCCTAAAACATATTATGTCCTGGAACTGGTAGAATTCTGCTTGAAAAAATTTTTGAATTTAATGGCACTGTTTATAGACAAGTTACAGGTACTGCTATGGGGGCAGCGTTTGCACCAGCCTATGCTAACCTGTTTATGGGGCTATTTGAAAATGAACACCTTTATAGGGTGCCTTTCTTTCAAAATAATGTTCTAAGGTATTTTAGATTTATTGATGACCTAATTTTCATTTGTCATGGGGATTGGGATACATCAGATAACTTCATTGATGAATTAAATAATAACAGATTTGGTATAAAATTTAGTGACATACAAAAAGGAAATCAGGTTAACTTCTTGGATATTTCGCTTAGGGGCAATAATGGCTTTCCCATATATACTAGTATTCATAGAAAATTTGATGAAATAAGCTGGAAAATGTGGGGAGATAGTTGCCATCTCCCCATCGTTGTCAGCCATCCCCTATGGGGAATTTTTGAGAATAAAAAGACTCAATTCTGATATTGATATTTTTTCAGTTCTTTCTGCCAGTTTGATTGTGTTTTTTTGCATATTAAAAACAGTAAACCAAAATTAAAACAAGAATACAACCTTATATGTACATTTAATGAGTAAGGGCACTATTAGACCAGGAAAAGTACTTAGTGCTAGCAATAAATATGGGACTGAACAGTAGAGAATGTTTTTGTTATAAAGGTAGTGAACACTCCATCTAAAATACTAAAATCATTACTTAAATAAGGATATTGGAAAAATAAAATAACATCACTGAAAATAATGTAAAATTAATGACATCATTTTAGAACAGTAGTAATTAAGAACAGGCTTTCTGATACACAGCTTTAATTGCCATAAAAGCTCATTTTTCTTGTACCATTAACCAGTATCTGGAATTAAATGTTGTGAAGAAAGGTGTTTGGGAACATTCCCTTGTGGATTTGTGCCAGATGTAAACATGTTGTTTCAAAATGAAGAGATGAATAAAATAAGTTTACAATCATGAACTCCTGGAACATTGTAGGGAAAGTATCCATGTATGAGCAAAGGTGTTGGTATATTGTGTGTGTTTGGTTGCTAAGTGGTTACTTTCCTGGAGAGGAAAATGCATCACATTCATTATACTGTGCCCTGTTACAGTCACTCCCTGCACTAATGCATCACATTCGTTATACTGTGCCTGTAAAATACTTTTTTTTGTGTTACAGTCCTCCCTGCACTGGTCTTAAGTTATTTAAAGAAAATCCTATCTCCTTGCTATAGACACACACAGAATGCACACACACAGATATATATATATATATATATATATATATATATATATACATACATACATATCTTTATACAGAATATACAATTAGCTTCACATCATTTAGTGTTAGGTTTAAATTCAACAAAACTTTTAATGCTCCTGGCCTTCCTGTAAACATTGGAAGATGTTAATCAGATAAGGGTTGCCTGTGACTATGGCCCAGTTTTCTTTAATAAAATTTTTGATGCTGTGATAGGCAAAGTATATGTTAAGACAACTATTTTTGCATTTGTGATTCTCCATGGGATTTCTTGATATTCTCCTAATAGGGATGAACAGAGAAGTTCTGTAATGGGTTTCAGGATGTTTTTAACATCTGACTTTAAATTGTTCAGGTTTCTCAGAAAGGGTTCCATCTTTGTGGTAATTTTAGCTAATCTATAGCCCTGGGACTTCACTACATTATACTTGTTTTTTGCAGGTTTCAGACTTTTAATGTGGAGTAGTAAATTAACTCCCAATGGTTTTCTGAACAGATCAGTGGTGATTCTGTTATTGTTGGTGTCCTTGGAAATCTGCATATCTAAGAAAGTGATTGAAGGAGAGCTGTGGGAAAAGTTAAATTTCAGGAAAGGGGTAGTTTGATTGAGGTAAGTGATAAAATCTGCTGCAGGTGTCATCTTTCCACACAATAAATGTATCATCAATAAAATACAAATAGCATGTGATATGCTCATGTAATCTTTGTTGTTTATATATATAGTCCTCATCTCATTTGCTGTTGTTTTAATATATCAGTTTTTTGTTTGTAGTATTTGCCATTGAAAGAAAATAAATTAAAATCCAGTACTAGAGTAATGAGCTTGCTTAACTTTTGCAATTGTACCTGTGTACCTTGATTAAGTCTCTTAAATGATTCCATAGCTGCTGTTGTACAGTAATTGTGAGGGAGCACTGTGTACAAGGATTCCTTGTCGATAGTTAATAAAATACTGTCAGCTTCCATGGTAATGATTTTTATTTTCCTCAAAAAAATCCATATAATCTCTTATGTATGCCTTATTCTTTTCTGCTAAAGGTTTCCGCAAGTAGTCAAGGTTGTTGGCAGTGGCTTCAGTAAGGGAACCTCCACTTGCCACCACCTGTCTATAGAGTGGGTCTTCTCTGTTCTTGTGTGGCTTTGGTATTCCAAAAAAGTTAGGTAAATGAGAGCATGGGCTCCATAAATACTCATAAAAGATTTTCATTAACAAGTCTTTCTTCCCATAATGTGGTGATATTAGTGTTCCATGCATCGTATGCTCTTTTTATGTCACCCATGGTAAATAACTCATAAAATTTGTTATCCTCCAGCATGTTCTCTATCTTTTGGTATCAGTCACAAAAATACCTCCTCCCTCGTCTGCCTTCATTATGCACCTGGATTTCTCATTGCCTAGCTCAGTCAATGCTATTCTTTCTCCCTGTGTTAAGTTATAATGTTTTTTTCTTAGGAGGTTTTTAAATA
This sequence comes from Protopterus annectens, assembly GCF_019279795.1. NCBI lineage: Eukaryota > Metazoa > Chordata > Ceratodontiformes > Protopteridae > Protopterus > Protopterus annectens. The sequence goes on along the minus strand of NC_056735.1, from coordinate 309,903,474 downwards.
GTTTCCTGATATCCATCTGACACTTCACTTCCAGAGTAGCTAATGTTTGATGTAGTGGTGGATAGTAGCTACTAGACCTTTTTATAGTTTCATCAATGGGTTTATTTACAAAGTCATTAATTTTGCTATGAAATTGTACCTTTAAGTTGAGCTTCGTCACAGACATTTTAAGTCTTATCAGTACCTGACCTGCATCGCTCCTGCAGCTTGGTACAGATGCAAGTCTTTTTTAATAGTACACTTCTTTCATTTTCGATCAGTGCTGTAACAGAGTGGTTCCAGATAAGTGGAGCGTCTAGTGTTGTGGCTGTGGTTGGATCCTCCTTCTGAGCCTGGGACTTGGGTTGTAGTTGGGCTGCAGTTTGAATTGACCAGGTATTGCATTTCCCTTGCCCCTGTCCACTGTTTGGTTCTCCTGTCTCCCTGGGGGTTCATGGATAGGGTCTGAGATCTTTGGAAATCCTCCTGTGCTTTCTGGAATCTCAGTGAGTTGTGGTAATATTACTTGCTGTGGCTATGGTAGGGGACACAGTGGTAAGAGGGACCAGCCCTGGGACTCTGGTGGTGGTCGTGGTACTGGGTCTGGTTCTGGTACTGGTGTTACCTCTGGTATTGGTGTGGTGGTTGGTGTCTATGCTGTCAATATTGGTCTTCCAGAAGAAACTGGTCTCTGTGAATGTGCTGCTGTTCCCAGTACTTGGATCGTCTGTGGTTCAGGTTGTCCTGGTGGTCCTGTAATTTGTCCTGTAGAATCTTCTGTCAGTTCTGGTCACCTCTGTAGTTCATGTTCCTGTTCTGATCCAACCATCATGATTTCCTTGTGAGAGGCCATGACAGTCACATGTTAAAAAACATCCTGGAACCCATTACAGAACTAAAAAGGATTAAAGTACCTTCACTCATCCTCCTTATTAGGAGAATATTAAGAAATTCCATGGAAAATAACAAATGCAAAAATAGTTGCATCTTGGCATACACTCTGGATTATCACAGTATCAAAAATGTTATTAAAGAAAATTGGGCCATAGTCACAGGAAACGCTTATCGGATTAACATCTTAGGTGAAGTCCCATCATTTGTTTAAAGGAAGGCCAGGAGCATTAGAAGTTTTATTGAATTTAAACCTAGACTGTATGAGAGAAACACTAAAAGATGTGAAGCTAATTGTACATTCTGTATGTGTGTGTGTGTATATACATACATATATATATATATATATATATATATATATATATATATATATATGTGTGTGTGTGATAGTTTTTAATGTCCTTATTTAAAGAAAATCATTAATAACAGTGCAGGGGGTGACTGTAACATTACAAAAGTAATTTATAGGGCACAGTGCAATGAATGTGTTGCATTTTTTGTGGGCAAGACTATAAATAAACTTAAGCATAGGATTTCATGTTATCTAGCAGAAATCCGCTCTGGTTGTAAAAACAATGCAATAGTTGAACACCTTTATCTGCATAGAAGACACACAGCTTTTAAGTTCCAGATACTGGATTGTATAGACATGGATGATCTTGAAGGTGATATCCTGAATGTACTAGAAAAATGTGAACTCGTTTGGCAAAAAAGTTACACACTTTCAGAAAGCCTATCCTAAATTACTACTGTTCACTTAAAAGTGTACTGGAATTTAGAAAATGACCACATTGTTTACAGGACTAATCTTGTTTTATTTTTCCACTATCCTTATTTAAGTATTGATTTTAGTATTATTTTATATGGAGTGTTCACTGCCTTTATAAGGACACTATTTTTTACTGTCCCACACTGGCCAGCACTAAGTTTATGCACTTTCCCTGGTTTAACCTACTCATTAAATGTATATCTTCTTCTTTTTCTTTCGGCTGCTTCCGTTAGGGGTCGCCACAGCGGATCAACTGTTTCCATTTCTTCCTGTCCTCTGCATCTTGCTCTGTCACACCAATCACCTGTATGTCCTCTCTCACCACATCCATAAACCTTATCTTAGGCCTTCCTCTTTTCCTCTTACCTGACAGCTTCATCCTTGGCATCTTTTTCCAAGTATACTCTGCATCCCTCCTCAGCACATGTCCAAACCAAAGTAATCTTGCCTCTCTGGCTTTGTCTCCAAACCTTGCAACCTGGGCTGACCCTCTAATATACTTACTCCTAATCCTGTCCATCCTTTTCACACCCAGTGCAAATCTTAACATCTTCAACTCTGCCACGTCAAGCTCTGACTCCTTCCTTTTTGTCAGTGCCACCGTCTACAACACATGTAACATAGCTGGTCTCACTACCCCCTTGTAAACCTTCCCTTTCACTCTTACTGGTACTCGTCTGTCACAAATCACTCCTGACACTCTTCTCCACCCACTCCATCCTGCCTGTACTCTCTTCTTCACCTCTCTTCCACAATCACCATTACCCTGAACTGTTGATCCCAAGTATTTAAACTCATCCACCTTCGCCACCTCTACTCCCTGCATCCTCACCATTCCTCTATCCTCCCTCTCATTCACACAAATATATTCTGTCTTAGTCCTGCTGACCTTCATTCCACTTCTCTCTAGAGCATATCTCCACCTCTCCAGGGTCTCCTCCACCTGTTCCCTACTCTCACTACAGATCACAGTGTCATCTGCAAACATCATAGTCCACGGGGACCCCTCTCTGATCTCATCTGTCAACCTGTCCATCACCATTGCAAATAAGAAAGGGCTAAGAGCTGATCCTTGATGTAATTCCACCTTAAACGCATCCGTCACTCACACTGCAGACCTCACCGCTGTCACACTACCCTCATACATATCCTGTACCACTCTTACATACTTCTCTCACACTCCTGGCTGACTTCCTCATACAATACCACAACTCCTCTCTAGGCACCCTGTCATATACTTTCTCTAAATCCACAAAGACACAATGCAACTCCTTCTGACCTTCTCTGTACTTCTCCATCAACACTCTCAGAGCAAACATTGCATCAGTAGTGCTCTTTCCTGGCATGAAACCATACCGCTGATCACTAATCATCACCCCCCTTCTTAACCTAGCTTCCACTACTCTTTCCCATAACTTCATGCTGTGACTGATCAGTTTAATCCCTCTGTAGTTACTACAGCTCTGCACATCACCTTTATTCTTAAAAATAGATACCAAAACACTTTCCTCAGGCATCCTCTCACTTTCCAAGATTTCATTAAACAATCTAGTTAAAAACTCCACTGCCATTTCACCTAAACACCTCCATGTTTCCACAGGTATGTCATCTAGACCAACAGCCTTTCCATTCTTCATCCTCTTCATAGCTATCCTTATTTCCTCCTTGCTAATTCACTGCACTTCATGATTCACTATCCGCACATCATCCAACCTTCTCTCCCCCTCTCATTCTCTTCATTCATCAGCCCTTCAAAGTGCTCTTTCCATCTGCTCAACACACTCTCCTCGCTTGTGAGTATGTTTCCCTCATTATCCTTTATCACCCTTACCTGCTGCACATCTTTACTAGCTCGGTCCCTCTGTGTAGCCAATCAGTACAGGTTCATTTCTCCCTCCTTAGTGTCCAACCTTTTATACAACTCTTCATACACCTTATCCTTCGCTACCTCTCTCTTTGCCATGCACCTCATCTCCTTATACTCTTTGTCTACTTTCTTCATCTCTCTGACAATCCCACTTCTTCTTCGCCAACCTCTTTCTCTGTATACTCTCCTGTCCTTCATTTTACCACCATTTCTCCTTGTCCTCCTTCCTCTTTTCAGATGTCACACCAAGCACCTTTCTAGCCATCTCTCTTACTAGCTCTGCTGTAGTTACCCAGCTATTTGGTGACTTATTAAATGTATATATAAGGTTCTATTCTTGTTTTCATTTTGGTTAACTGCTTTTAATATGTATATTGGCTAGTTTTAGTGAGATTTTTTGTAGAATATATATTTTTAGGATTCTTGTATACAGACCTGAAGAAGTCTAGAGGGATGAAAGCAATCTTTGTTAACAATAATTTATGGAATAAACTATGTTTTGGACTATTTTTTCTTGATGCCAAAATGTAATTTTTTTGATTGCCAAATGGTCTAATGTTTAAATATTTCTAACCATGTATTATAATGTCTTTGATAAATTCACAGACTTTGTTTAATAATAATCTGTTTAATAAGAAGTGCCACAGTATTATTAATTTTATCTGAAGTGCATACATTTTAAATTTTTAGGACATTTAATAAGTAGTGCAGTACCAGCTCGAATATCACACTGATAAGGATGGAGGAAGGGATTTAAATTTGTTAACATGTATACCACTACACTTTACAACTAAATAAACCACTTTTATACCTGATAACAGGTATATTGGTCAGAAAGTTTGGGATGAAACGATCATTCTGTTTTATTTTTTGTTTTGTTTGGATCGCTTGTCTGTGTGCTTAATAAAGGTTTATCAACTGGAAAAAGACTGTTTACCCTACTTGGATTATTTCTGAATACCTAATAGAGTTAATAATTCTGTATAATGTTAATAATATTTCAAAATAAGTTATTTTTTGATTTAGAACATTTTTAAGTTTGCTACTTCTACTACCATTTTTTATTTTTTTTCTGTTTTTTAATATATAGTGATTAACTAGACATACAGGAATTGAAAACCTTCCACACAGAGAAGTTTCTTTTGTATTTATATTAAAGTAATATCTCACAGTGCATATTTTCATTTGTATTGCATCAGTCTGTCTTCTTTTGATTGGAACATTTTCAGTATAATTATATGCTTATTTAACTTCCATCATATCTACAGTATGCTGTCATTCATGTCTATTATTGGGGAGAAAATTCTATATCAAACATTGCTTCATCATGCTTTGGATCCTGGGAAATATGAGGTGATAAGTGAATTTAGTTTGTCTGAAGTGTATCGCGTATGGTGGTGTACGGAGTTAGGTTTGAAATATTCCCTAGGTGGCGTATTTAGGTTGCTGCAGTTCCTTCATAAACCTCTTTACATTACTGATGCTCTATTTGACCTGCAAACAACAGCGAATATATTCCTTGTAAACCTGTTCTAAGACAAACTGATTCAGTGTTTTCAGATTAAAATCCTAATCTCACTCTTCTCCTGTGTTTCTTGATGATGTACACCCAGCTGTCTCATTTTTGCTAAGCATCACCACTAACTATTACAATCATTTGTGTTAGAAACTTTGTCTTCATCTTTCAACTACATCTCCATTAATTTATCCATGTCTGTTTTTAGACTGTAAGTTCAAATTCTTCATTTGTAAGAATGTGTTCATTAGATGCCTTGTGTACTGTATTTGGAACCCCCTGTCCATTTTTCTCCAAACATTGTTTTATTTATATTACCTGAAAGATAATTATTGGTGTCAGTGGTATGTGATAATATTACATTTCCCTCTGCATATAGATGTGGTCCATGCTTAGTATATTTTCTGCACTTGTTAATAAAGAAAGATTATCAATCACTACATTCTACATCCCTTACTCTAGACAAGCTTTCTAATTCTGTATTTATCCTGTTGTTCAGCCACAATGTTTTGTCATATCTGGGTAACAACCCAAACATAACAAGAGTTACTTCATGTTTTTTCTGTAATGTCAGTAAGTTTGATCACAGCCTTAATTATATCATCATTACACTTTGTATTAAAATCATTTGTACAATTAGGACCACCATGTTTGGGATGTAGTATTTCCTAGACACTTCTGTTTCTTGTAAAGCTTCTATGTCTTTTAACCTGCTATAGTGTCTCCCTCTAGATGAGCCCTTTGCTACTTATGTAATCTGCACATTTAACCCGCGAGTTCCCTATAATTCATACTTCATCCTTAATTATCAATCTCTTTTTTGTTTATTGCATGTTATTCTATGCTGCCCCTCCCCCACATTCTTAACTTTACCTGCATATGGTGTAAATGTATCAGATTAATCTCGAACAAGATTATTCACTTCTTCCTTTGTCTGTATTTTCTTGTTATGCTTTGTTTCCCATTCTTTGTGTGACTGAGTTGCAATAATTTCTTCATCTAGAGCACCAGTAATCCACATTGCCTTGTTATCTTTGTTTTCTTTTTCAGGTTTGTTATACTGTTCTGCCTTTGCAATTCCTGCTGCACTAAGTCAAATATTTGTCACTTCCCACTTGATCTTTGTCAGTGCCTTATCCAGGTTGTTTGTTTATTTATTTTATTGCATTGCATTTTTTTACCGGGAATGTCCACTGGGCCGAAAAGAGCCCATTTTCAGTGGAGGCCCAGGGAGAAAAGCTCCAACAAGAGCATAGATACAGAAAAAAAAATAAACATTAATTGGTACAGAAGTAGAAAGAGTGTTACACATAGTGATTACAGTAATATATACAGAATATATACATAAAAGCAGGATTTAGTTGGTTGCTGGATGAATTCAATCAGAGGTATAAACATATGTATATTAAATCAGTATTATTGTACCAGTATCAACAAGTGATGGAAAAAAAATAAATATGGAAAAAGTATCATCATCAGCAGTAGCAAAAAGCATAGGAGTTTAGTTATCATATAAGGAGAAGGAAGAGGTTAGGTTAATGTGCAGGTACATATCCAGGAAGAGTTGAGATGGTTTTTCAGTATTTGTTTGATGGTGGTGGGTGCTGCCTGTGTTTCTTGCAGAAGGTGGAAGTGAGTTCTATAGTTTGGCAATGGTGAAGGAGTAGAGGAGTTGACCATTGGGTAAGGTGGGCTTTTCTACTTTTAGAAGTAGATGATTTTCAGATCTTAGTTGCCTGCTGGGTTGGTATTTGGGAAGTAGAGTTCAGAGAGCAGGACAGTCTGTGGGTCTGTACATTATTTTGTGCACTGAAGTTAGCTGGGGGAATGAGAGATGGTGGGGGAGTTCCATCTAGCCTAATTGTTTCAGTGAGTTACAGTGGTGGGATGAGAATTTAGCCTTGGTGGCAAATTTTGCTGTTCTGTTGTAACACATATCAAGTTTGCATTTTGCAGAATTTCGGATATTGGTGAGGAGAGGGGCACCATAAAGGAGAGAGGGTAATAAAAAAGGGTTTGTCTAGTAGAGAGGCTAAGAAAGTGTTGGTGCCTGTAGAGCATACCGAGCTTTTGGTGTAGTTTTTTCCATGTTATTGTTTATGTGCAGGTCAGTTCCGCTGTGGCGACCCCTAACCGGGAAAAGCCGAAAGACACAAAAATTGTTTATGTGTAGGTCAAAGTTAAGGCTTTCATCTATAATAATGCCTAGTAATTTAGTGTGTGGGACAACTTCTATAGTGGTATTGTCTTGGGCTTGTATAGTGAAGAGATTTTATTCTAGGGGATTGGTTTTCTTAGGGGTAAACATTACTAGTTTAGTTTTATGCGGATTTAGGGTAAGATGATTGTTAAGCATCCAAGATTCAGTAGAGGTGAATTTATTATTTTTATTTTACCAATCTTTCCTTTTTCTGTATTGCTATCCTTTTCATGTTTGTTTTTTTTTTTTTAAACAATGCTTGAATCTTTTAATGCCTTTTTAGCTCTTGTTGTTACATGCCTCCATTTCTTATTCCTCAGGACTGATACTCTTTCGCTTTTCCCCTCACTTTTCCCATTGGTATGAGGTTTTCTGTGTACATTAACACACACACTAACTTGCTCAGCTTCACACTTTTAATAGCTTGTGTCTCTCATATTTTCTTTATATGTTTCAAAAGCATTTAGATTTAATGAAACTGCCTGCTTACTTATTTTTCACTTGCAGATTAACATGCGGTGGTGCAGCGGTTAGCGTTGCTGCCTCACAGCAAGAGGTTCTCCGGTTCGATCCTCGGCTGGGGTGCCTTCTGTGTGGAGTCTGCATATTCTCCCTGTGGTCACGTGGGTTTCCTCTGGGTGCTTCCGTTTCCCCCCACATCCCAAAGACATGCTGTAGGTGGATTGGACACCCTAAATTGGCCCTAGGTGTGAGTGTGTGCATGTGTGTGCCTTCTGTGGAAGGTTGGGCATTGGGCTGGCAACTCGACACTGTAAAACTCCACTGCCAATCATGAGCAGACAGGTGATCCGCTGTGGCGACCCCTAACTGGGAAAAGCTGGAAGAAGAAGAAGAAGATTAACAAGCTGTTTGGATTCAACATCACAAAGAAAAAATTGCTATTCTAGGACTTTCGTAGAAGTACATTTTCAAATATTTTGCTATTTGCATATATTGCTGCTTTGTCTTCCAACAGACCATTAAGCTGACATAAAGAAAGGCAAGAAGGTATCTGTCAGGTTGGCCCATGTTCCCAATTTATATCATTTACCTTCTGAACTTTTCCAGTAAAATCATTTGTTACAAAAATGTCCAAGTCCAAAGTTTCTGTAACACATGGTTTCTGTCAAGATGTGATATTGCCAATGTCTATTTACTCTAGATTTTCCCATTTATTTTAAACCCAAGTGCAGCTTGTCAGATTCCACACACTCACATTTTCTATATCTAATAAAATTATGAGATAATCCTAGTATTTGCTCAGCTGTGCAACATATAGCATGCTAGTGGTTTCTTTTTAGTACATGTATTTATGTCAAGAAAACTACAAGCTCTACAATATACTTATCTCTAGATAGCTCTAAATAATTTTCTATAACAACTTTTACTGTGTGATTTACAAACTTTAATTAGTTTGAAAGGCAACCATCAGGACTAACTATAATTAAACCCAACAATTATTAATACAGTCACTATTAAAGAGATTCAGAGAACAGGTCTCCATACAGATGGATCAACACAAGCAATGCTTGTTATTAGGCAATATAGTAACTTAGGAATCTTATTCTAAAGGAAGTAGTTATAATAAAAGGTGAATGCTGTGATTTCTTTCTGTTATCTGAAGCCTGTTCAATGTATAATAATTTTTTGTGAATGCAGAATTTTATACAATGTACTTTCAGATTCAGCCGTATACACTTTAAGAATGGGCACCGTCATACCTCTCAACCTGCAGACATTGAAAACGGGAACATAGGTCATTGAAAAATTGGAGCATCCAGCTAGAAATCTGGGCATTTAATCAGCATAAAATTTGAATACCAATTAGCAATAACATTTCTTCCCGCTTCCAGTAGAAATGTGGGATACTACGCAGAAATGTGTTTAAAACACAGTGAATTATAAAAAAATGATGGAAAATACAAGCACATTATAAAGAGGCTGTAAAATCTGTACACTTTAATGAACTGTATCATAGAATTCTAACACAAAGTCATTTATTCTTGCTTTAGAAAAAAAAGGAGTTGTAAGATGCCTTCTTTCTTTAAATTATTGTTGCCAGAAGTATGTTGGATATGCAGTGTATTTTTTTTTTTGCGTACTAGAAAGTTTCAAAAATCACATATGATTATGGGGATTCAGAAAATTGTGTGAAGGGGTAAATCAAGCCTGAAAGTATGGACATACAGAAAATAGGAACATCCTATATCGGGCCTGGAAGTAAGAACATCCTTCCAAAACAGGGACATTTGAGAGGTCTAGGCACCATTCAACTGGAACGCCATATGCACAAGAAAATTATTTTCAGTACCTTTCATATCTGCATCTTTCAAACACTTGTTTATTTTCCAGTTGCTTCCATGTACACACATGCACACTCAAATACAGATGGTTAGCTATGTCTTTGTATTTTCATGCAGACATGTGATGCCACCCATGAACAACCACTTACAAATTCTCACCCTAATTATGGAAATAAATAAACACATGAAATGATCAACATATCATCTGAAAGAAAATAGGTCTAATAAAAAAAGCAACAGTCAGGTGAGTTACAAAACAAGCAGTCTTTTCACAAGTTATTACTACTCACACATTTCCTTTCCATTTCTGACACTTTTCTTGATCGATTCTTCATCCTTTTGTACTGATTAATGGACATCAAACATTATCTGTGCCCTAAACATTTTACACCATGTCTTTCAACACTTAGTGTCAGATAACTGAAAAGGACTTCTTCTTCCTTTTTCCCCCAATTACCTCCTTCGTTCTTACCACCCCACTAGATTGGATTGATTCATTATTCTTATATAGAACATCCCTTCACCCCATCCTTCTTTCACTTTTTACTCATGTAGATCCTAAATCAAGGAACTAGCATATCCCAATCTGAGTAATTTACACCATGTCTCTCTTATTCCCCCCACATCTGTTTCTCTATCCACAGTCACCATGCGCAGTTCTGCAGACTGTAATTTCTAAAGTTTTGGAACTTCATAGCGAAGTCGTCTGCCCTACTCATGTATGACCCTTCCTTTGTTGCTGCCAACAACCAACACTTCAGGTTTACTCACTTTTTTCCATCAGCATATTGTATGCATCTCTTCTTCCATCTTACTTTAAAGGTACTAGAGTTTAAAGCCTCTTTCTGGCCAATGAAATGCAGGCTACCATTACTGACCTCCTCCTAGCCAATGAGATGCAGGCTACCATTACTGTGCAATTTATCATCTCCCAAATCCTCCCCTAGTTTCCCATTGTTATATATTACTACTCATTTCCTGAATCTCTTGAGACAAGAGTTGTACTGACTATTTCTGTCCTTCCCCACATTGCCCTTAATACATGCAGCACTTCCAAGGAGGCCAGTAAGCAGCTCTGCAGCTCATATATGTTAAATAGATTTATGGCACTTTCTTCAGCTTCCCTGTGGGTCCCTTTTAACAAACCATTACTGCTAGCACAGACTTCTAGATACTGGTGCATCTTGAATTTCGTGACAGCACTTGTTACAACTTGGCAAAGGAAGCTTAGCTAAGGCCAAGCCAGGTACTGTCTAATATCCTAATGAGCTTTATATCTCTCCATCAACTGGTCTTCCTTATTTATCAAATAATTTTATTCAGTGGATAGCACCATCTTCTATAGGAATTCCACTTACTTTTTCAGCCTTACTGCTACAGTCCCTCCCTGAGCTTATTTTGCCCCTCCCCTACGGGGACGTTTCTAGTTCCATTATAAATGAGTGAAGCACAACCAGCTAAGTCATAACATAGAGGATTATGATCGGGTTGGCAATCGTAACAGGCTTACTATGTGTTTGAGACGTGGATGCCATACAAATTCACTTTGAGAGTAATACTTGAGAGGAGAAGCTTGACATTCATATCAAAAACACATAATACCGGGGTTATGATCGGAGACCCGATCATAATTCTTTGAAGTGCTAGATGATTTATCTGCCCCACTAGTTACAGAAAAAAGTGCTAAATGTTTTTCCATCTTTCAAAGCTGTAAAGCACTTAGCGAGCACTGTCCAAAAGGCAGCAACATGCTCTCTTATGATACACAAAGTCAGAGACACATTTCCGGCACAGACAACAGGCAGAAACAAATCTGTTTTTATTCTGCTGCTGCTGTCATTTGTTGATCAGTACTGGCAGATTTGACTGCCTACCATGATACCTGATGTTAACAACTGAAGCAGGGGTGCTAAACAATTGTTAAGATCGGGTGTCGCACCATAGAAGCACTTAACTGATTAGTCTTTTTCTGGATATTGGAGTGTAATTAGCATGCTCCAAGCACTACATATCAATCTCAATTCATTAGAATCAAGTCAGCAAATGTATACTTTATGCATACAAAATAAAACAAACTACAAAAGTGAGCAATGCATATTTAAATTTGGGATACGAAAACATATATGCGTGCAGAGAAGCAAGTCCTTCTGCATCACCTATGTAGAAGTTATTTCACAACTTTGATATATAATCATGATCTAGGGTGACATGTGCTACATTAAACAGGTAAGTGAAGGTGGGAAATGCTTAACTATAGGAGTTAAGGTACAAGGTTCATAAACAAACATTAGGGGTAATATCTCCCTCTAACATGTATACTCTGTAGTAAGTCTTTCTGAAGATATACGTTCCAAACATAGACCAAAGTGATGTACAACTTTAATAGATGAATGTAGCCGCTGCTTTGCTAAAATCAGTTAATCAAAATCTAGAGTTACAAGTTTGAAAATATTTCTGCAAAACAATCAATACATAAACTGTAAGTAGTACTGTACCACATTTCACAAATGCACCATCACTGTGCTGTGACTGAGAAAGTGTGAAACAGGTAAGTACATTTCATTAATTCGTAAGGGAAATGGCAGTCTTTTCCTCCTCTTCTTTGCCTGACTATCCCTTTTTCTTCATAAATGTATGTGCTGCTGCTCTGCCTCTTTCTTCAGCTGCTTCTATCACCTCCTCATGTGCTGATTGCAAATTCCCCACCTTCCCTTGCTTTCTGTCAACACTTATCCCTTGTTTTTAGTTTCTTCTGTTGTACTGCCTTTCCGTCTGACATCCCTCTGCACTTTTTCCCCACACCACAATGTGTAAGTGTGCAGTCTCTGATCTAGCTTGACCTTGCATCCTTGGCAGGCTCTATCTGGTATTAATATAAAACTGCACTTTGAGTCAGGTTCCACAGTCTTCTTTGACTACCTGTTCCATTTTTTCCTAACACCTTATCCATTCCATTAATCTGGTCTTATTACATTCTTCCCCCTTTACTTGTTAGAACCAAATGTTTTTGCTCCTCTTCTGCTAGTCTTAACTGTACACATACCGCCCTTTCATTGTGCAAAATAAACATGCTCATTGTCCCTTTGATATGACAGCTAACCATTTCTCCTTAATATTTTTATAGCATGTTTTGTAGTTTAACAGAGTTAAGGTTGTGATTCGTTTGTCAGCTTTATTCTTGTGTCCTGAGTTTGACTCCCTCGATCTTCACTTGGGTTCTCATCCAGGAAAAAAAGAGGTCATTGATACCCTCTACTCGACACTCATTAGACCCATTATATAGAGCACAATGCCCCTTTTGAATGCACCTCACAAGACATTTGCAGCAGCTGAAAAGGCCGCAGAAGTACCTCACAATGAGGATTACTGGCCTCAAACAAATGCCGTACACTGACCGCCTCAAAAAACTCCAGCTTTACTCAGTAGCATATTGCCTACTCTGAGGTGATCTCTGCATAACATATAAAGCTATGTCAAACCCAGAGCTGTTTGACATGCTACACCTGAAGAAATCCCAATCCCTCCGAGCTATACGCTCTAAGGACCTAAACCTTGTCACCACAATAAACAGGACACGCTGGAGGGATAGATTCCTGTCCCAGAGACTTCCTATACTCTGGAACAAGCTACCAATCTATGTCAAGCAAAGTTCTTCATTAGCACTCTTCAAGAAAAATCTTGATGAGTGGATGGGAAATAGGAAATACACCCCGGGGATCACTTCTGTGTCTCTGCTCGACAGTGGCACAGGAAAATAACTTTCTTGGGTGGCGTAAGCCATGGAACCTTGCTGGCTAGGCTTATGTAGACCCTTGGGCCGATAGCCTAGTACCTTCCTATGAACCTATAAGACTGTGTGACTTTAAACAAGCCTGTTCACTTGAACTGCTTCTGGATCATTCCAAAGACATCTTGCTTAACCAGTGAACAAATGAATAAAAACAATGTTTTTTGAAAATATTTTCTACGGCCACTTAAAATATTTCTTTTTAGAACACAGACCTGAAAAACTGTACAGTAAAATCATGGTTTCATCATCTTTCTATATTTCATTCTGTAAGCTAAGCATCACAGCATTCAGCTGACCTTTGTCACCGCTTGATCACTTTGTTCACTGTGACTCATTTTAGGTGTGATAATAGTACTGTGGCTGAAAACTTTGTAATAAAACTTTGCTACTATCTCTCACCCAGTGTATCAACCTTGTTAGATACCTTTTTAACACTTCCTTTTCCATTGTCTATAGATACTTCACTGTAGGTGGTATCCACAAATAAATGAATCATGTTGTCAGTTTCATCATTGATGCCTACCGCAGATCTATTGTACAGGCTTGGGATTAGTGTTTACACTGGAGATACCCATTTAGACATCACCTTCATCTCTGATGACACTCTCCAAACTCTCACTCTCTGTTGCCTGCCTAATACACAATCTTTAATGCACTATGATTTATTTAGGTCTTTTCTTGTTCCTGCGATTCCTCCCTTCATCAGTACTCCTATGTAGGAGTTTGCTCAAGGCTTTGGTAGTGTTCAGGAAAGTGATACCCACTTGTCTCTCTCCATTTACTTCTGCTGTTTGATACATTATAATAAATCTGTATGACATGAACTCTTTGTGTATTTATACCAGAACTCACCGAAGAGCCTGTTTTCTGAATTTAATTTAACCAAAGTGCATGTGGAAATGTTTTCTATATTTTTGCCAGATATAACCTGAGGCCAGCTGTCCCGTACTGCTTACAGCTGTCACTCCTTAGCCCAAAATTAAAGAAAAAAACATTTAAATTTATGCTGTAAAGTCTTCATAAATAACCAACCACAGTGTAATCATGCCTATCCATTCACCTTCAAGGTGCCAAGTTACAAGCATCATGCTAGAGGTAGCAGTTTCTAGCTAACGGGGCAAGATGATCAGAAAGTAAGATCCATGGGCATTAAAGATTTAATGGCATATCGTTGAAGAATAATGTCTGCAGTGTTTTTTACTACTGCTTGACATGAATTGGTTCGGGCCTCAAAATTAGTTAGACATTTAAATCACAGAATGTGATGTTAAATTCAGCCACTAATATGTGTGTTTTATTAGTTAGAATCCATTTGAACCCTTGATCATAGTTGCATAGTTAAGCTTAAAGGGTTAACCCAACTTCTAATGCCGTAGTACTGGGCTTGATTCCCTCAAGCTCCACTTGTATCATGTGATTTAACTATTAATTTAATTAACTAGATCAGTGTGCTCCTGGGTTCTTCCCTGAAAACGTGGTTTTGGCTAGTGGGGGACTACTGGATTAACAATGATTAGTTTTAGGCCTAGACAATGAAAATCCCGAACAAAATCTTTGTCTCAGCGTGATACAAACATATAGTAATGGGCAATTTTAGGTAGACTAATTTAGCCTAACCTTCCCATTTTGCAGCCGATGTAAATTAAAGAGCTAGTGATTTGTATCCCGTGGCTCATTATGGCGTGTTGTCTTTTTTTCTGCTTTAAATGGCAGGTCAACACAAGAGGTGTGCTTGCTGCTTTAGCTCTTCTACCTTTCTGAAGAGACAAAGGAGCAGCATGTCTATCTGTATGTTTCTTAGTGCTTCTTTAGGCTGAGTTTTTAGTTGGAGCAATACCTACATTGATGCTGTTGTTAAAGCAGGCATCCAGAATATATTAATTTAACGTACCACTATCTGTGCTGAAGTCAGTTACCATTCATTTGTTTCAAACCAATGATACAGAACTACAAATGCAGATATGGCATGTGTTTATCACTTGTCTGAAACATAATATGTACCAAAAGAAAGGTTTAAAGGTTTAGAATATAAGTTTAAGCCACATTAACAGTTAACCTCCACAAAGAAAATATTTTGTGCATAAAACTAAGGTCCATGCAGTTATAGTAATATTTTTACTTCCCCAAAGGTAAAGATGGCTATAGAGTTTCATTAAATGACCTTTGAGAATAACTAGTATTTTTCCAGTTTATCAAAGTCAGTGCATATAATCAAGATATAACACAGCTATGCAGTTCTTAATGTGAAACTTCACAATTCCCAGGAGCATCATAG
The DNA here is from genome assembly GCF_019279795.1 of Protopterus annectens. Taxonomy (NCBI): domain Eukaryota; kingdom Metazoa; phylum Chordata; order Ceratodontiformes; family Protopteridae; genus Protopterus; species Protopterus annectens. The sequence goes on along the minus strand of NC_056735.1, from coordinate 309,887,884 downwards.
TCTCCTTTTTAAATTTTCAGTTTTGTTTATATCTCATCTTAAATTTGGTTGATTGTGTACTTTAGAGTGCTATTTTTGCTTTTTATAGTTCTGCTTCCTTCAGATAGTTTAAGACAAGGTTTTTCTTTATTCATGAGTAAATCAACTGTAAGCCCTATCAAACTCGGTTGATGCAGTTCAGAACAGCTGTTTCATAATAAACAGAAGGACTCATTTAAAAACAAATAAGCAAGAGTTTTGTGTGTGTGTGTGTGTGTGTGTGTGTGTGTATATATATATATATATATATATATATATATATATATATATATATATATATGTGTGTGTGTGTGTGTGTGTGTATATATATATATATATATATATATATATATGTGTGTGTGTGTGTGTGTGTGTATATGGATCACCTTTATATCCCAGAAATCGCGTTTCGCCGACACACTAATCACCGACACCAAAAGACCGACAACAAAAAATACCGACAACGCAAAACACCGAAAACCATTACACCAACACACTACACGTAAACAACACAGTACACTACATAACATATCCACTATCCCTAACCCTAAGGTCCGACACTACACTTACCCTACCTGCACTAACCCTAACTCACTTACCCACCCCTAACCCCAAGATCCGACACTACACGCACTCTCACCCTGCACCTAAACCCTAACTCACTTACCCACCCCTAACCCCAAGGTCCGACACTACTCACCCTACCTGCACCCTAACCCTAACTCACTTAACCCACCCCTAAACCCACAGTCCCTCACTATCGCACACTTACCTGTCCGCCCCTAACACTAAATTCTCACTCTCTCGACACTTTACCGAGTCCCGCCGGGTTCTCACCTTGTCGGTCATCTGCGTTGTCGGTGTTTTATCCCCGCCGGATTCCATGTCGGCGAAACGCGTTGTCGGGCATCTGAAGGTGACCCGTATATATATATATATATATATATATATATATATATATATATATACATATATATATATATATATACATATATATATATATATATATGGTTCCCTTTCACATTTATTTACTGGGAAAGTCTGACTGGACACAGGTCCTTTTTCAGCGGAGGCCCGGGGAGAAAAGCTCCATGAGTAACAGTAAATTTTAATGCACAAATTACAATAGTCAATAAAGTATAAAGTGAACAAAATGTAGTATACATAAGAAAATACAAATTTGTTACATCATAACAACAAACCTAGACTTTGAACTAAGCTAGTACTATTTGTAAAGTATGACTTATGTCAAGATATAAGGTTAAGACAGGCTGGTAAGAATAAAAAAATTAAACAAAGGGGAAGAAGTTGGATATGGTTGGGGTATACTGTGATGTATCCAAGCATTCACAAGGGGTTAGTACAGGAACATAGCCACTTATTTTTTAGATGAGCGTTAAGTGATGGCTTAAAGTGGTTAGTGGACGAGATTGAGAGAATGGAGTTAGGAAGGGAGTTTCATATATGAGATATATAACTGGAAAATAAAGATTCTCCTGCAGTGTTGTTGGCCTTGGAGATGATGAGTAAGTTATTTTTGTTAAAGTGAAGTGGTTTGCTGGAACTGCAAGGAAGGATGAGATTTTGTAGTGCAGGGATTCTAGTTGGTTGTATTACAATTTTGTGAGTCAGAGTGAGTTGGTTATAAAGAATAATGTTGTGAAGTTCAAGCCAGTCTAGTATCCTTAAAGCTGTACAATGATGTGTTCTATATGGGAAGCCAGATGCAAACTTAGCAGTTTTATTATAACATACTTTTAGCTTAGATAGGTCAGTTTTCCTAAGATTAGTTAAAACTGGAGAGGCATGTAGTAGAGTGGAGAGCAGATGGGTTTGTGCTAATGTAATTTTGGCCATTTTGGTTAAGAACCTTTGTGCCTATATAGACCTTCAAGTTTCTTATGGACTTTTTTATTGTTAGGGAGACATGCACGTCAGATTTTAGGTTATTGTCTATTTTCATTCCAAGAAGCTTTGTATGGGTTGTCAGGGAGATGACAGTATTGTCTTTGGCTATCGTGTTAAATGTTGGGCATGACCTAGATGTCTTGTTAGGTTGGAAGAGTTGTAATTTAATTTTGTTTGGGTTCAGGATTAGATGTGCATTGGCTAACTATGTTTCAACAGAAGTGAAAGATTCCTGTGTTTGAGAATGAAGAGCTGATAGAGAAGTGGCAGCACAGATAAGTGTTAAATCATCTGCGTACTGTATTATAGAACCATGTGTAGTAGCTGTGTGTTGATTTAGTAAAGAGGGAGAAAAGGAGAGAGCCCAAGATAGATCCTTGGGGGACACCAATGGATAAAGAAAGGTATGGAGATAGATCACCTTGCCATAGAACAGATCGTTGATGGACAGATAAATAGTTATTAAACCAAGCTATGGCAGATGGTGAGAAGGGTAGTTCAGTTAGTGCATCTGTTAGTTTGGAATGGGAGACCATATCAAAAGTTTTTGATAGGTCTATAAAGATGGCAGATACAAAGTTATTGTTATTCCTGTGATGGTTTATGGTATTGGGAGCAGTAGTAGTACTATGTGATGGACGAAACCCATGCTGAGTGTTTGAGAGCAGGTTATTTGTTAGTAAGAATTTCATGACCTGGAGATGAATACACCTTTCGAGTAGCTTAGAAAGAGGTGAAAGAATAACAATTGGACAATAGTTTGTCAGTTCTGTGCAAGATCCCCCTTTATGATGTGGGTTTACATGGGAGATTTTCCACAGCTGAGAAATCTTGTTTTCGAGAATGGATCTATTTATAAGGATTGATACTGGGTAGGCTATAGATTCAGCTGCAGTTTTGAGGTATTCACTGGGTAAATTTATCTATGGCAAGTGTAGCAGGTTTTAGTTTCTGTAGTAGTTTTTTATAGTGGCTATAGGAACTGGGGAGAAAGAGAATGAGGCATTGCAGGTTGTAGACTTGGCTGGTTTGGTATCAGGAGTAGGGGTTTGCTGCTTGGAAAGGGCAATTATAGATTCAGTGAAACTCAACTACCTTTTGATTCTAGTCTAAAATCAGAGTATGTTATAATTTGAATGGATTTAGGTTGAAGGACTGAAATTTTCCTTCAACTAGGTCTCGGTTATTGCTAGCATATGGAGGTTTTCAGTGATAATTCAGGCTTCAAGTGTGTCCTGCGTATTATTAACACTGCAGGAATTACAGCAAGCTACTGTGAGGTTTTTGTTTCTGGAGATATAATTTGCATTAATGACTTTAATGTTTTTTCTCATGTGGTCACATCAGTGGTTCAGGAACATTGGAAGATTTTATGGGAAGACACTTTTTATGAAGGTAATCCATATTTATTTTTGTTAAAAAGATGGAGAAGTGTTGTTGATGTGGTGGTTCATACTTATTTCAAACATCATGTTCCACTAATCTTGAATATGCCATTACCACAGGGAGTTTAACAATGCGGTAACTGTAGCCGTGTGTAAGATAAAGTTTATAATGGGCTTAGATTTCAGTGCATGATTTTTTTACACTTGTAACACAGTAACAATGGCATATTTCATTTTCTGTAAATGCAATAAAATAATACATTAGGGAAAGCCAATGGAAATATAAATCAATAATTCAGAAATATGAGTATTTATTACATTTGAACTATTTAAATAATGGTAAAACAAAGGAATATGAGCATGCAGTTGCTGATTTTGATAAGAAGAAACACAATAGCAATGTCAGCACCTTTAAAACCTGTATTTTGGAAAATGTTATCACTGGCGACAGGGAAAGGACATTGGTAGGCAAAATGCTATAATGATCAATGAACTGAGCTGGACAGCATGAACTGTTTAGGTTTTAATTGTTTTACTGCTTAATGTTTTTATTGTTTGATTAATTGATGCTGTTGAGTATTTAACCTTTTCTGTATGCTGTTAGTCTGTTTTAATCCTTTGAAAGTATGCCTGCAAAAGCACTGAACAAAAGCAAATGTTATTTTATACCATCTGATGACTTTTTTGCACAGATTTACATTGCTTATCTTTGACTTTCTTTCTTATTTTGACAATAGAGCTAATAACCACTAATTAAATAAAAAATAAATTGAAACACAGTGTTAAATAATAAAAAAGTCATTAAAATACCACTACCACATTTACAGTCTTGCTGCCCTTATTTTTAGGACAGGACTAGTAGTGATATATTTATTTTGTTTACTTAGAGGTTCTAAGAGCTTTAGTTTTGCTGTCCTTATTTTTAAGACAGGACTAATAGTAATTTATTTCGTTTACTTAGAGGTTTAAGAGTTTTAGTTATCTATATATCTTTAAATACTTGTTGTTTCAGTGACGGTTCACTATTTATATGGATGAACTTGTGTAAAAGAACTTGTTCTGATGAAGTCTGTTTTATTATTTATCAGATGAAGATGCTTAACAGCTTGAATTGTTTTTAACACTTATTTTTGGTTACGCTGTTGACCACGTGTGTTTTTGCTTTTTTGGTTCACTACGTGCTAGCGCTTCCTTTTCCTTGTCTCTGGTACAACAGAGATAATATTCAACTGGCTAGTGGGAAAGACATTCCCCATCTGGCCGTTGCTGTTCATTTGTTATATGTATGTATGTGGTTTTCATGTTTTCTAGTTCCGTAATGTCTTCCTCCTCTCAGTTCCTAGTTATTTTGTTAGACATTATGCATACCACTGAGTGAGGTACAGATGCGTTAACATTTCTCACCTTGAAATGTGTAGTGAAAATGATAATATAAAATTTTAGTTGCTTTTTCTTCTTGCATGTGAAAGTAAGGATTTTCCAGACAATGTAAAAAGGTAGGATCGCCATCACAGTAAGCACATAGCACTGCATTTCCTTCTGTCTTCCATTACATTGCCTTTTACATGCTAAACTGGAAAACAGCTGATAGCTATTTCCCAGCAGATACTGCTGGTAAGCTGCATTTTTCCAGTCAATAACTTGTGGCAGTTTTAAAGTTTACTATTTAGACATGCGACAGTGCAACAAAAGTCTGCACTTTATGCGCTGATTATCATCCATAACGGATTCGCTCTATGGACTAAGGTTGGGAGGGTGGTGTAATGGTTAAAGTGTTTGCCTTACAAACACAAGGTGCAGGGTTTGAGTCTCACAAGGGATAATTGGCTAGGCTTAAAATGGCTCGCAAGGGCAGTTAGCTTAGTATGAACCTATGAACTCCCTATGAACTATGACAAATTACATTTTCCTTCTTATTATGTGCAAAATTCACAGATCTGAAAGGAAGCCTTCCTAAAATTTACAAGTACTTCTATTGGAAAATAAGAGTATACAAGAGCATGGAATTCCCATACTTTATTTGTGAATGTAGAAAGAAAAATACCTGTTTTGTTGATAGAGTAGAAATGGACAAAGTGAGTAGAATATTGCAGTTTGGATTGGCTTAGCAGGAACTATTAAAGTAATCGTACATTATTTATAGTATGTACTTATTTATTTTTTGAATGATATTGCAGTTGCCTGCTTTGTCTTCTGTAGAGTGAAGTATTTTTATTGAAGGTGATTTTTATAATCTCATCCTATTGAAAGACTTGTTAGCTGTACAAACGTTTGGATGCACATTTCTGTTTTGTATGCTGTGGCAGTCACATCAGTAAACATGCGCTATTAATTTAGTGAGCAGACGTAAAACTTATATTAATGAATGCACCAGTTTTCTCTTGTTTACCTGCACACCATGCCAGTTGTGAACAATTAGTGCGTGATGCAGTCTCTAAAATAAGAAAAGAGCGAAACTGACAATTGCCTTACAATGTGATTGGAAAACAGTTAATTCTAGTCTTTTTAAACTGCAGACAACATGGTTCCTTTAGTTTCATAGACAATGTATTTTAAGCTCCAGATTTTATTAAATCATTTGCACTTGGCTTTGTTGCCCTCATCTGGTGATGTTGATGTGTCATTGACAGTTTTTTTTTTAAATCCTATAAACCTTTGACTTCCTTGCCATAGATGTGAAACCTGATATTGCAGTCCTGCAACTGCAAAAAATTTAAGACATTGATTGCAATATTAAAACACAGAATTACAATACTGTTGCAGTTGTTAATTGTTTTTGTGGAAGGGAGAAGCAAACTTCCCTGCACAGTCCATTGTGGAGCAACTGCATTTATTATAGAATTTGTAGAGTTTATAAAAGCAGTGTACTGCATTCATACTGCTCGCACATCCCGTGTGTTGAAGCTGCATTGTTTCCTACTGGGTGGATTACACTGCATGCTCATTTTTATACACAGCGGTACGACAGGGTAGTAAGAGGTAATTAAAGTGTGGCAAGGCCTGTACCATAATAAGGTATATAATTAAAAAAACAAACAAGTTTAATATTTTTCAGCTGCCTTTTACTAGAATTGTCATAGATCTATACCAGCAGTTCTTGAATTACTGTGCTAGTTTCAAACTCCTTATATCTTTAAGAAGGTTATAACTGCTTTGTTTTCTGTATGCAATCCTGGTTTCCCCATGTGCTCTTTTGTTTTGTGTGTTCATTTCATTTCATGATAGGCATTGCTTTCTTGCCTCTTGGCATTAGTAGTTCCACTGAGGAATTTCAGTAATTGTATCCTAGGGGGAAGAGGAACAACTATCTGGTTTCTAACCTTCAAGTATCTTTCTTGCAATAAAGCATTTCCAAGTTGAGAAATGCCAAAGTGGTTATTGCAATAGTTCTGACCTCTCCTGTCAGTCTGGCAGGGATTATAGTGACCTGATTACATGAAAATCGTATTTAGTCACTTTCAGATTTACCCATCTCTTGGGTGAGTTCATGGATGCCACAGTTAAGTACAATGAAAACAATTTATTTTGTTTTTATTTAAATACAGTTTATTGAGTGGATTGTTCTTGTTGGACTGGAGACTAAGAGAAAAGGACTTCCAAGTTGTAGAGAGGCATAGCCACCAAAATGCTTGTTTTTCTATACAGTCCTATTATAAATCATCAGAACTGCTCAGTATTACAGAGCAGGACAACTGAGTATGCACACAAACAGTTGCAGTTTTGGACAGAATGATACAGCGTGCAATAGTCAGGTCTGAGCCAACCACCTTAGGTTACAAAACACACAGACCACACTACAGCTGCTGTCATGGTCTAATAAGGCATAAGCTGAAAAAGCATTTAGTAACTATATTGTTTTGACGGGTGTTATCTGTCAAATAACATGACATGAAGAGCTTCAAACAACAGTTACAGCAATACAAAGTGACAGCTGAACAGCCGCAGAGTTGTGGCAGAGTGTGGTGTTATGTACATCTTCTTAAAGGGAAGCAAATCTGTAAAAAGATTTCTGAAAGTTTTTTGTTAGCCAGATATAGACTTCCATGTACTGAAATGGAATACTTGAACATCAGCTAAACAGTAAAAGGACTCTAAGTCCTGTCCAACCAGGCACTCCTTGAATGGCATGGCTGCCACTTGGGCAGTTTAGAGTACTGAAGCTTGAGAGTCTACTAAAAGGTATGTTAGTAGGAAACAAGTAGGTTAAAGTTCACCCAAATACTGTCAGATTAGTCTAGGGATGAAGGAGTCAAAGGAACAGACATAGTATTAACAATTTGAAGATAACCATACATAATGCATATTAGGCCAGTTTTATAGGTTCATAGGTTCATAGATAAGTACTAGGCTATCTGCCCAAGAGCATCTATAAGCCTAGCCAGAATGTGTTGGCTTTCACCACCCCCTTAGATTAGTTCCCTGTACCTTGGTCCAGCAGAGCCATTAGTTCCCTGTGCCTCTGTCCAGCAGAGCCAGTGCAGTGATCCCTGGGGTAAATTTTCTGTTTCCCTTCCACTCATCAAGATTTCTCTTGAAGAGTGTTAGTGAGGGGTTCTGCCTAATATAGATTGGAATCCTGTTCCAAAGCATGGGGAGTCTCTGGGACAGGAATCTATCCCTCCAGCACATCCTATTTATTGTTGTGTTGAGGTTTAGATCCCTAGAGTGTGTGGCCCTTGGGGATTTGTTTTTTTTTTAGGTGGAACATGTCCATCAATTCTGGTTTGGATATGGCCTTGTATTTCAGGCAGAGATCACCTCTGAGTAAGTGGTATGCAACCGAGTACAGCTGGAGTTTCTTTAGTCGGGCTGCATAGGACATATGTTTGAGGCCAGTAATCCTCTTGGTGAGGTACTTCTGTGGTCTTTCCAGCTGTTTCAGGTTTCTCATAAGGTACATCCCAAATGGGGTGTTGTACTCTGTGATGGGTCTGATGAGTGATGAGTAGAGGGGCACAGTAACCTCTTTTGTTCTAGATGCGAACCCTTTTGTGATTAGGTGGGCCTCATAGAAGGATTTTCTAACCACCTTGGCAATATGATTATCAAAGGAGAGATTACTATCTACTTGGATCCCCAGATCCCTTATTACATTTTCTGTACTTAAGGGACTACCACGTATGTGGTAGTTCACGGGTACTTTGTTTTTTCCAAAGGGGATGACTTTGCACTTTTTGGCATTTAGCTTGAGGCCATGATTTTGACACCAGGTATTCATCTCACTGAGACCCTTACAGAGGATATCTGTATCAGCTGGAGAGTCAGTTATGGCCCCCAGTTTGCAGTCGTCTGCAAACCTGGTCAGCCATAGTCCTCCTGTGCTTGCCTGTACCTCTGAGAAGTATATACCGAACAGGAGGGGACCCAGGACTGAGCCCTGGGGGACGCCACCTGCAATTGGTTTAGAGTTGGACCTAGAGCCTGCAACTCTCACCATGTGGGTTCTATCCGTTAGCCAATTAGCAACCCATCTCATGACATAGGGGTTTATGTTCAAGCTGGTGAGCTTGTCTATAATACCAAAATGGGGAATGGTGTTGAAAGCCTTTGCAAGGTCTAGGTAGGCTGTGTGGACCTCCTTTCCCTTGTCTAAAGCCTTGGTAACTGTCTCAAAGAAGTCCACCAGGTTTAGGAGACATGATCTGCCCTTAACAAAGCCAAACTGGGTAGGGTCCAATGTTTGAAGATTCCCAATGTCTTTGTTAATGAATTTGATGATGATGCGCTCCATAGCCTTGCATTCCAGGCTAGTCAGGCTTATAGGGCGATAGTTCCTGGGGTCCGTTGTGGTTCCACCTTTGTAGAGCGGGATAACTGTTGCTGTGCGCCACTCTTTGGGTACGTAGCCTGTAGAGAGGCTGAGTTTGAACAGTGTGTTTAGGTGAGGGGTTAGTTCATTATTTTATAATGAGGAAACTGTTTTTAAGGCAAGCAGACCTGATAACCATTCTAACTTAGGAAACAACATTATGTTGTGTGGTTCTGAAATGTCAAAATGCTTGCTGCCTAGTTGCTTTATGAGCTGCTTGTACATTTTAAGGTTTGCTTCTTCAGTGGTCTAAAGTACCTGGTGTAGAGGATGCTACAAATGTTGTAGGTAAGAGCCTTTATATAGTAGTCTGTGGGCAGAACCAAGATGCAGCAAGCCCAGCTTATTTATTGCTGATCATCTAGCATTATTTAACTTTTTATCTGTTAAAACACATTGTAATATACAATTTGATCAACAAGGTACATTAGCATATTTTTACTTTTTTATCACATTCCAATATGCACATAGCATGACTTTTGTGTTTCATTGTAAACATAATAAGCATTCAGCACTAGGGATAGTGTAACCATTCTCCCCTATCTCTTCCCAACATATACATCATACGCAACTTTTTTCCTGCCCTACACTCCCCCTTATTATTCCTCCTTTTTTTCTTTTGTCATTTGTATGTATTCACAACTTCTCCATACCATAATATTCCAGTATCCTTCACCATGAATTTGTGAAACATGCCTCCCCGTTTTAATTAATTTATGATTTTATTTTTACTTTTATATTATTTCACCCTATTTCTGTCTTCCAAATGTTGGAATGTTCCTGCAGCCCTTACTCTCCTGCCAGAACTATTAGAATTTTTTTCTGGCTTTTCTTCTATCCTTCCAATTCCCAGTCTGAAAAGATAAGCTATCATAAGATCACAGGGCATGTAATTATAATCATTTACGCCTTGTCATTACCCAACTCAGATGGGATCTCATCTGTCAAGGAGGGCCAGTCCAATCAAGCCAGAGGTGATTGCCCACCAAATCTTCCAGTTCCTGTTAGAAGGAAGATAATGTATCACACTGCTTAATTTGCAGTGGGAGTCTTTTCTAAAGGTGAGACGGTACTGTCAAATGAACTTATTTCTCCATCTTATTTTCTTTATCTGTAGAGTCCTTGTTCTGGTATTTGTGGGACTATTTGATTTGTGGAGATAAAAAATATCCAGGACCATCTGGTCTCTAAGGTAAAGCATCATCCTTCCCTCAGGAGGCTATAAGATCCTTAGTAAGGGGACAGTGCTTCCAGTGTTTTCTGGTAGTTTAGGGTTTTAAGTCAGTGATCTTCTGTGTTAGGATCCTTTTTTTTTTCTAGTTGTTTTATTTACTATTGAGGTATATCTCAAGGGGGACATTTGCATTTAGTAATTGGCTTAAGGAATATTGACTATAATGGAACAATGATCTCTTTGGATCTGGATGGTAATTCCTAGGCAATCTGTCATATATACCATCGCTGAAGACTGCCAACATTTTACAAGTTCTAGGTGTAATTTAAATAACAATGGGGAGAGAGAACAACCTTGCACGATGCCTCTCATTATAGGAGAGTGTGGAAAAACTATTCTCTCATTTTTTATATGAGATGCTAGTATAAAGATTTGGAATAATTCTGAGGAACTCCTCTGAAAATCCCATTCTAGATAATACAGCAAAAAGAAATGGACAGTGAGGTCTGTCAAATGCCTTCTCTGCATCAAGGCTGCTAATTGATAGAGGGTTACAGTTCCTCTCAGCATCTTCCAGCAGAAGGAAAGTCTTTAAAGATGGTCGTAGGTTGTGTGCCCCCATACAAAGCCTGTTTGGTCTGGACTGTGTGTGTGTGTGTGTGTGTGTGTGTGTGTGTCTGTGTGTGCGCATGTGCGTTGATGCTTAATAATAAGTGCTGCCAAAATGGCCAAGCAGATCTTATAATTATGGTTCATCATTGAAATTGGTCTCCTTGTCAGACTTCAATATTAAAGATGTGATGGTACATCTTCAAAAAGGGTTAGAGTCCTTGCCCCGCAAGATGGCATAGAACAATATAAATTGCTGTCCCAATAAGCACTCCCCTCAGTTCTAATACTTCCACAGAGTGGCCATCTGATCCTGGAACCTTACTGTGGGAGGCCCACTTGACAGCATTACGGAGCTCAGCTATAGCAGTCTGGTAACATATATCAATGGCAACCGAATTTTCCAGGGCAGGCAATGTGATCAATCTACGGTTAAAGGTAAATAGCATCTTTTCTGCTTGCCAGTAAGTGTTCAGCAATGAAAACTTTGCCAAATGTTGCACCAGGGAAGTAAGAATCTGATGGGGAAGTTCTTGTGGTGCATGTATGAGGCCAACATTTTATAGGGGACTCATCAAGTAATGCAAGTTTTAAGGAACATTTGGCATGTTCTGTCATATAATCTAATAGTATATTAATTTGTTTTTTAAGGGTGGAGACTCTATCCTTTAAGTTCTGAGCCTGAACTGATCACTTATCCATCTGCAGCTCTAAGAGCTGATGCTGAATGTTATTTAACTGTGCTTTGCATCTGTTGATGGAATAAGACATTTACGCTTTTTGAAAACTTGCCAGTTGATCTTTAAAACCTGTATTATGGAAAATATTATCACAACTCCTTTAAAGGAGTTCCACTGCAATCACTTTGACACTGAAGAATGTGTGTCAATTTGTTGGTCAACCAAGTGAAGAGAGGCTGACCTCATCCTGTTTGTTTTTTGTTTTGTTTGGATCGCTTGTCTGTGTGTTTAATAACAGATTTTGCACTGGAAACAGAGTGTCTACTCTGCTTGGATCTTTTCTGAATACTTATTAGAGTTAGTAATTCTTGTATAATGTTAATAATATTTCAAAATAAGTTTTTATTTTTTGATTTAGGATGTTTTTAAGTTTGCTACTTCTACTACTATTTTCTGATTATTTTCTGCTTTTAATATATTTATTTTATTTATTTATTTATTTATTTATTTACATTTGTTGACCGGGAGTGTCCGACTGGACGTAGGTCCATTTTCAGTGGAGGCCCAGGGAGAAAAGCTCCACAGTTAAAATATACAGACAGTAGTTACATTGGATTTACATAGCGATTAACAGTTTGATTAACATAGCAATTGATTACAAACATAGTTACAGATGAAGAACATAGTACATCAGTAGACAACTAGAATCTTTATCTGTGAAGTACATAACAGGCATTAACAATTGTTACAATAAGAAGTTCCTGCTGTATAATAAGTAGTAGGCTTATGAGCATCCAAGCTTACTGTAATCAAGGTAGTTAGTGGGGTGGAAGGAAAGGTGGTTGGATGGGGTGGGTGATATTAAAGTGGGAGTTGCAAGGGCATAGCCAGCATGTTTTTAGGTGCACTTTTAGTAAAGTTTTGAAGTGGGTGCATGATGGTACGGAGGTAATTGTGGGTGGGATGGAGTTCCATAATTTGGCTATTGAGCAAAAGAATAGTGCCTCACCAGCAGAGTTATTGGCTTTAGTGAACTGCAAGTTATTTTTGTTGCTGGATCTTAGTGGCCTGGTGGTGCGATAGGGTTGGAGTAGATTCTGGAGGGATGGGACATTTAGTGGATGGTTTACTAGTTTGTGAGTGAGTGAGAGTTGATACCATTGAAGGAGGTGAGGGAGTTCAAGCCAGCTCAGTTCAGCAAGTGAGCGACAGTGGTGACTATGGTAGGATACCCCTGTGGCGAATTTGGCGATTTTGTTGTAGCAGGTCTCTAGCTTGTTTAGACCACATTGTCTTAGGTTGGTATATATTAGAGAGGCATAAAGTAGGGTGGGGATAAGGTGGGAACTTGCTACTGAAATCTTTGCTGCTTTGGTGAGAAGTTGCTTATTTCTGTATAACGCTCCTAGTTTTGTGTGGACTTTTTTTATGGTCATGGATATGTGAATGTCAGATTTTAATTTATTGTGTATTTCCACTGCTAGCAATTTGGTGTGTTCTGTTGGGTGTATAGTAGTGTTGTCTTTTGCTGTGATGTTAAAGTGAGAGTTGTTCTGAGTATGTTTGGTGGGTTGGAAGATGAGTAGTTTAGTTTTGTTTGGGTTGAGTATTAATTATGCATTGGATAACCAAGTTTCAACAGAGGAAAAGGCTTCCTGTATGACTTTTTGCAATTTGGGTAGGGACTGGGCTGAAAAGATGATGGTTGAGTCATCTGCGTATTGTACGAGTGTGCCATGTTTGGTGGCAGAGGCTAGATTATTGGTGAAAATAGAGAAGAGTAGGGGTCCAAAGATGGATCCTTGGGAAACCCCTATAGAGACAGGTAGTTGGGGAGATATGTCATTCTGCCATACAACGGATTGTTGGCGGTCAGACAGGTAACTCTGAAGCCAGTTGGTGACTGATTGAGAGAAGGATAGGTTATTGAGGACAGAGATGAGTTGTTTGTGTGGGACCATGTCAAATGCGTTAGATAGGTCTAGGAAAGTAGCAGAGGAGAGATAGCCATTGTTTTTATGCTGAAGGATAGTGTTAGTAAAGGAGAGTAAGGCAGTGGTGGTGCTATGGTTTGGTCGGAAACCATGCTGAGTATTGGAAAGGAGGTTGTTAGTAAGGAGGTAGCCTGAGACCTGAGAGTGAATGCATCTCTCTAGTATTTTGGAGAGTGGAGAGAGAATAGCTACGGGGCGGTAATTGGTTAGTTCTGTGGAGGGGCCGCCTATGTGGAGGGGAATTATATGTGATACTTTCCATAGTGTGGGAACGTAACTTTCTGACAGAGATTGGTTAATCAAGATGGATACTGGGTAGGCCAGAGCATCAGCTGCGATTCGTAGGTATTCACTTGGGAGGTTGTCTGCTGCTAATTTGGTGGGCTTAAGTTTAGTTAAGAGTTTTTATGTTGGAGGTAGGTACAGGAGAAAAAGTATATAGTGATTAACTAGACATAATTGAAAAACTTCCACATAGAAGTTTCTTACACTGTTTTAAATTTAATAAAACAAAAGCAAAGAAGTTGGTGAGAGGTCGACTATAATCCTGGCAGTATTAACACTCTTAACTCTATTATTGGATCTATTGATATGACTACGGACAAGGTGACAAGTCTTTGCATCCTGTTTGGGCAAAAATAGTGGTGAATGGAGAGAATTAGAAAGGGCATAAATTAATCTGCAAATTCGCTGACACCCACTGTAGTGTTTTATGTGCATGGAGTCTTATTGCCTCATAGGAAGAAGTTCTTCAGTTCGATTCTCAGCTGGGGTGTCTTCTGTGTGGAGTCTGATGTTCCTCCTGTGTTCCTGTGAGTTTTCCTTAGCTGCTCTGGTTTCCACCCATATTCTAAAGACTTGCAGTAGTTGGACTGGGCACACAAAATTAGCCATAGGTGTGAATGTGCCTATGTATGTTTGGTACGGAAGAACAACTGTGGCAGGGTAGCCACCTAGTAATGTAAACACTGAAGTGATACCTGACTTATGTGCAAAAATGAGAAAAAGGGGATGTGGATGGATTGATATGCATGAAGCAACTAGACAGGCAAAGTGTTATGTGCTGCCCAGAACCAGATGGTGGATAGCGAAGGGAAAGAAAAATTATTTTAGGTTCAAATCATGCTCTCACATTATGCAAAACTGCAATATATGTGGCCTCAACATGAAAGGACTTTAACTTCTGTGATCTAAGGAAAGATAATGGAGGAGGTAGAAACAGAAGAAAAAAGGTAGCTTTATAAGAATAATTTAAATATAATAATAATTAATTTATAATGGACTCAGTTTATGTTCCCTTTAAAGATTAAAAGAAAATTTGAAAGGTATTAGTAAAGGATTCCAGGCTATACATTGTGTCCTAGTTTATTTAGTGAACAGAGGTATTCCAAAGGGCTTAAGTGAAGTCTGGTATCCTGCCTGTGACCCAGAAAATGACAGGACTAACAAGAAAAATACTACAAAGGATTAGTCCAGGTAAAATCCCTTTAGCTAACAGGTCTAGGTGACACTCTCTCTCTCTAATATCCTTATTGTCGGAAGAATAAATATGTATTGCTGAAACTGCAAGTGGTTTATTCCATTAAGTAGGTAGATGGATGAGTGTTCTTGTTCATTAGGCCAGTCATCAAATGTAATGCCCCCTTTGGCATGTGTCTGTCCAGACACATGCAACAATTGGAATACCCACAGAGCTACGTTACTAAGGAAAACATGTCCTACATGGATCAACTTAAAGCCCTGTTACTATACTCTGTATCCTACAGACTGCTAAGAGGTGATCTTTGTCTGGCCTATGTGGTGTCTTCCAACTCATTACTGATGGGTTTACTGCATATCAGCAAGTCCAGTGGCATCATAAATACTCAGTCTAAGGATCTAAACCTGTTCTGCAACATCAACAGAATTGTTTGGAGGGAAAGGTATATCTCGCAGATGATACTGCTGCTCTGGAACAGACTCCTGATCCACATAAAACAAAGTTCATCCCTGTCCATTTTCAAGCACAACTTAGATCTATGGATGGCAGACAGAGAATTTTCCCCAGGATTGCCCCTTGTATTACAGATGGACCGAGGCAGCTCCTAAATGCTTTATCCCATGCATGGATCCCTCAAATTATCAATGGCATGATCTCGGTTATTTTTGTTGGGGTAATATATTATTATCAACCATGGGATGGCTAGAGCCAATCTCTCACCAAATAGGATAGTTTAATTTGAGCAGATAAAGGGAAACTGGCTAGCCTTAAAATGTCCCACAAGAGCAGCTAACCTAATACTTAACCTGTGAACCCATGAAAGCTGAAAGGAAGGAAAGGAAGGGAGAACAAATACGTAAGCTAGTATATAAATAAATACATGTTTGTGAAAGGATCCATTTAACTTAATTAATAAAAAAAAAATCACATTTCAAAACTTCTTTAATTTATGCACAGATAGGGCAAACAAGTATTTCATTTAGGTTGCTTTATTGTATATGCATGGCCTTTGCAGCCTTAGATGCATTGCCTTTTCATTGCATATGTTAACCAAACAGAGCAGGAGGTCACAATATTTCTTGTTTTATTTTAAATAAAACAAAGGGTTTAAAAGGGGGGAAATTTCCTGCTTAGATAGGTCTAGGAAAGTAGCACAGCAGAGACAGCCATTGTTTTTATGCTGAAGGATAGTGTTAGTAAAGGAGAGTAAGGCAGTGGTGGTGCTATGGTTTGGTCGGAAACCATGCTGAGTATTGGAAAGGAGGTTGTTAGTAAGGAGGTAGCCTGAGACCTGAGAGTGAATGCATCTCTCTAGTATTTTGGAGAGTGGAGAGAGAATAGCTACGGGGCGGTAATTGGTTAGTTCTGTGGAGGGGCCGCCTATGTGGAGGGGAATTATATGTGATACTTTCCATAGTGTGGGAACGTAACTTTCTGACAGAGATTGGTTAATCAAGATGGATACTGGGTAGGCCAGAGCATCAGCTGCGATTCGTAGGTATTCACTTGGGAGGTTGTCTGCTGCTAATTTGGTGGGCTTAAGTTTAGTTAAGAGTTTTTTTATGTTGGAGGTAGGTACAGGAGAAAAAGTATATAGTGATTAACTAGACATAATTGAAAAACTTCCACATAGAAGTTTCTTACACTGTTTTAAATTTAATAAAACAAAAGCAAAGAAGTTGGTGAGAGGTCGACTATAATCCTGGCAGTATTAACACTCTTAACTCTATTATTGGATCTATTGATATGACTACGGACAAGGTGACAAGTCTTTGCATCCTGTTTGGGCAAAAATAGTGGTGAATGGAGAGAATTAGAAAGGGCATAAATTAATCTGCAAATTCGCTGACACCCACTGTAGTGTTTTATGTGCATGGAGTCTTATTGCCTCATAGGAAGAAGTTCTTCAGTTCGATTCTCAGCTGGGGTGTCTTCTGTGTGGAGTCTGATGTTCCTCCTGTGTTCCTGTGAGTTTTCCTTAGCTGCTCTGGTTTCCACCCATATTCTAAAGACTTGCAGTAGTTGGACTGGGCACACAAAATTAGCCATAGGTGTGAATGTGCCTATGTATGTTTGGTACGGAAGAACAACTGTGGCAGGGTAGCCACCTAGTAATGTAAACACTGAAGTGATACCTGACTTATGTGCAAAAATGAGAAAAAGGGGATGTGGATGGATTGATATGCATGAAGCAACTAGACAGGCAAAGTGTTATGTGCTGCCCAGAACCAGATGGTGGATAGCGAAGGGAAAGAAAAATTATTTTAGGTTCAAATCATGCTCTCACATTATGCAAAACTGCAATATATGTGGCCTCAACATGAAAGGACTTTAACTTCTGTGATCTAAGGAAAGATACGGAGGAGGTAGAAACAGAAGAAAAAAGGTAGCTTTATAAGAATAATTTAAATATAATAATAATTAATTTATAATGGACTCAGTTTATGTTCCCTTTAAAGATTAAAAGAAAATTTGAAAGGTATTAGTAAAGGATTCCAGGCTATACATTGTGTCCTAGTTTATTTAGTGAACAGAGGTATTCCAAAGGGCTTAAGTGAAGTCTGGTATCCTGCCTGTGACCCAGAAAATGACAGGACTAACAAGAAAAATACTACAAAGGATTAGTCCAGGTAAAATCCCTTTAGCTAACAGGTCTAGGTGACACTCTCTCTCTCTAATATCCTTATTGTCGGAAGAATAAATATGTATTGCTGAAACTGCAAGTGGTTTATTCCATTAAGTAGGTAGATGGATGAGTGTTCTTGTTCATTAGGCCAGTCATCAAATGTAATGCCCCCTTTGGCATGTGTCTGTCCAGACACATGCAACAATTGGAATACCCACAGAGCTACGTTACTAAGGAAAACATGTCCTACATGGATCAACTTAAAGCCCTGTTACTATACTCTGTATCCTACAGACTGCTAAGAGGTGATCTTTGTCTGGCCTATGTGGTGTCTTCCAACTCATTACTGATGGGTTTACTGCATATCAGCAAGTCCAGTGGCATCATAAATACTCAGTCTAAGGATCTAAACCTGTTCTGCAACATCAACAGAATTGTTTGGAGGGAAAGGTATATCTCGCAGATGATACTGCTGCTCTGGAACAGACTCCTGATCCACATAAAACAAAGTTCATCCCTGTCCATTTTCAAGCACAACTTAGATCTATGGATGGCAGACAGAGAATTTTCCCCAGGATTGCCCCTTGTATTACAGATGGACCGAGGCAGCTCCTAAATGCTTTATCCCATGCATGGATCCCTCAAATTATCAATGGCATGATCTCGGTTATTTTTGTTGGGGTAATATATTATTATCAACCATGGGATGGCTAGAGCCAATCTCTCACCAAATAGGATAGTTTAATTTGAGCAGATAAAGGGAAACTGGCTAGCCTTAAAATGTCCCACAAGAGCAGCTAACCTAATACTTAACCTGTGAACCCATGAAAGCTGAAAGGAAGGAAAGGAAGGGAGAACAAATACGTAAGCTAGTATATAAATAAATACATGTTTGTGAAAGGATCCATTTGGCTTAATTAATAAAAAAAAAATCACATTTCAAAACTTCTTTAATTTATGCACAGATAGGGCAAACAAGTATTTCATTTAGGTTGCTTTATTGTATATGCATGGCCTTTGCAGCCTTAGATGCATTGCCTTTTCATTGCATATGTTAACCAAACAGAGCAGGAGGTCACAATATTTCTTGTTTTATTTAGTACAGTAAAGAAATTTCTTAAATTCTGTTGGACTTAATGGGAGCATTAGTTTAGTTTCCTTTTCCTGGCATGGTTTCTCTTTTCTTTCATGGGATTCCCTGCCACAGCATGTTGCAGCAGGTATCAGCCTTCAGTGACCACTGCATTAAGAATGTTGAGTATCCAAACGTTCTAGAGTACCATAGTTTGGTGGAAGTGTTCAGGATCTGTGAGATAGCCTTACAGATTTGGTACTCCACTGTGAAATGGTCTTAAATCCATCTGATTTTCAATGAGCTGTATTGGGCAAGGGTATTCCTGCATTCATTTTCATAGGTGTCTTACTTTTTTCTTTTAATAAGGTATGTGATGTTACAAACATAATTTGAGAAATTTGAAGACTAAATAATTAATTAAGAATGCACAGCAAACTACATCACAGATGGATTTCTAATAGTTTTCTGTGAAACTTATTAGGAAATTCCTGATGCTTTCCCATTGAATCTGAACTATCCGTAGCAAAAACAAACAAAACAAAAACAAATAGCAAGGACTTTTGTTTTATTTTCTCTGTGTATCCTCGTTTTTTATAAAAACACTTAAACTGTGTTTTTGTGCTACATTGGTAGGCATTAGCACATCCAAATGCCTCAGCAGCTAGCGGACTCTTACAGCATGCATTGGTTAGAACGTTATGAGGAATTGCAATGATTCTGTAAAGCTGATAGTTTGATCTTGGCCTTCACTTCATCACTGTTAGATGCCAACTGATGGAGCATAAATCTGCTTATCTACCATTAACTGTACCTGTATTAACTGTTTGACCCATGGTGTTACACAGTTGTAAAATCATATTAGTCCCTGCCCCATGAATTAGATTACCATAGTTAGTATAACTGGATGTTCTCCTGTCCCAGAGATCCAGCCAAAATATCAGGGCACTTTCTTTCATTTAGACCAATATATAGATTCCCATTCTGTTGTTACCTACCTATGGATACATATACATCCCATAATCCTCATGGTATGGGGTCCAAATGGAGAGATGATAAGTCAGCAAGCAAAGGAGAGGAGTAGTGCCGAAACTGAATTCATCCTCAAGTGTTTGTGAGTACCTTCATGAGGTGGACCCTCTTTTCACAAAATCTCACCAAACCGACACTGATATATAAAGTAAACACCGTGCACTAGAAAAATCTTAATTATATAAATTCAAACTTCTTTTAGGCATAGTAATTAATACTGAGCAAGTAGAAAGGAAATAAAAACTCAAATACTGAATAGATGATTAAGCTTTCGCTTTTATTCAGGTGGAAGAGCTTGTATTTATATAACATATATCATGGACAGAAGTAGGTCAAAAATTAAAAAAGATAGTTGGGTGCACAAGACCCAGGATAAAAAAAGTGCCCAATCCTGGTAGGCACACTGGTGCCAGACCTGGTAAAAATGGCAGTGTAGAATCATCAAAATATGGAAACATTCCTACAGTGGGGCCAGGCCAGGCCCAGGGGGAGGATGGCCCCCATGTTGTAGAAGGAAGTAGCAGTACACAAAAATTACAAAAACTAATAGGCCAAAGAAGAGCCATAAAGACGATAAAGTGGATTATTGAGGATAAGAAAGAAATTATGTATTGTTACTATTATGCAAAAAGCCCAGAATTTCCAGACACAAGATATACAAAATGATTGAGAGAAATTAGAGAGAAAATACTTCTGCAAGAAAAACTGTCAGAAGCATCAAATGAAAATTTGTGTTCATTAATACAACAGATTTGTGAAAAACAGTATATAGATCAAGAAACTTTGATCTGTTTAGAAAAAGAAGCATCTGAGGAAGTGAGGAAATATGGACATAAGAAAGAAAGAGAGATTTGATATGGTGCAGTATTTATGCAAAGAAAAAAGCCAAATTAATCAATATGAAGACGGCAACTCCAAAGATATTCAAAGAGAAATACAGGCAAAGACATCCGGATTTGGAAAATTTTACAATAAAAAAAAATATCATCACAAAGATGGAACGTAGAAAAGAAGTTTAGTAAAGTAGTTAGAAAAATAGAAGT
Source organism: Protopterus annectens (assembly GCF_019279795.1). Taxonomy (NCBI): domain Eukaryota; kingdom Metazoa; phylum Chordata; order Ceratodontiformes; family Protopteridae; genus Protopterus; species Protopterus annectens. The sequence continues at coordinate 309,867,054 of NC_056735.1, read as the reverse complement.
TGAAGTTATGGAGTGCCTGCAAAGTGAAGGATTTGGTGTAGGTCTAATACCGGTTACATCACACCATGATGGAGTGAGTCCTCAAAGTAAGGAGAAACAGGAAGATCAGGAAACATCTGAAGAAGAAATGTGGACATGGGAAAGGATTCAATATGGTGTAATATTTATGCAAAGAAGAAAGCAAAACTAACCAATAAAAAAAGAACAGCACCAAAGATATTTGAACAGAAATACAGGCAAAGGAATCTGGACATGGAATACAATACAGTACAAAAAATAAGAAGACAAAGAGGAAAAGTAGAAAAGGAGATCTGTAATGGAGAAGTTAAAGAAATAGAAACTGAGGTTATGGAGTACCTACAAAGTGAAAGATTCAGTGTAGAAAATCAAATGAAGAAAGCACAACAACAAGATAGAGCAATGGATATCCAAATTAAGGGGAAACCAGTGGAACAGGAAGCAATTAGTCAGGTGTCCGATCAAGATACTTGGATCCTTCCACAGGAAATCCATATACACATTCACTTGAAGCTAGACAGCAAGGAATGGAAGAGGAAACTGTGTAAACTCTGATGCAGTCAATGTTGAGGAGTGATAGGCCAGTGAGTTCCCATATGACAGAGCAACAGATGGCACAGGATGAAATTGAAGAGAAAGTACCACTGGAAGATACTATAGAACTTTCTATAGAATGCCCACAGCAAATGGAAAACAAAGGATGTGCCCTCAGTTTGGAAGAAAATGAGCGAAGAGAAGAGTTGCTTGATTTAATAGACATGGGTAGATATATTAAGATCAATGAGAGAAATCGACTGTTGAAAGTCAATAAAACCCAAAAAGTCAGAAGTCTGATAAAACAAATGAATGCAGTAATTTAATTAGAACTGTCCATAGAGATCCATGGGATATAACAGAAGTAAACAGGATATATCATTGTGCTGCTAAATTATTAACTGATAAAGTTCTACCACAAGAACACAGGGTAGTGAGGGAAAGGAAGGGGAGAAATTGAATATCATCATGGAAGTATCGAATATTGAAAACTTTAAAGCAATTAAGACAATATCACCCTTAGAAGACTGTAGAAGAGGGAATAGATCAACAGAAATACTAAGATAGATGTGATTAAAGCAATGGACGGTATTAGAACAGACCAGGATCTGTCATGCATTATCACAAATAACAAACTAAAAATTTCAGCACAAGTGGAAAAACTTAGAAGTTACACAGATAAATATAAAGGAAAGGTGTAAAATAAGCAATTTATTGATGACCCAAAAAAGTTTTATAGAGAATTGGGAAATAAGGTAAAAGGAATTGAAAGACCATCAAAAAAAGAAGTAGATACATTTTGGAGGAAGTATCTATGAAGATCCTGAGGAACATAACAGAAATGCTAAATAGACAGAAGAAGTAAAAGAAAGAATAAGAAGTTTAAAGGTTCAGGATATAAAATGGGATGAAATAACAGCCAGAGAGATTGAGACAAAGTTAAGAAAAGCCTCTAAATGGAAAACCCCAGGTCCAGATGCAGTAACCTAACTTTTAGTTAAAAGTATTAACATCTTTGCATGAGGATTTAGCCATGAGTAAGAACTATTTATATATGCACCCTGAACAGACACCAACCTGCCTAACAACAGGCAAAACAATGCTCCTTCTTAAGAGTGAACCTGCAAGCTACCCTAAAAATTATAGACCAATAACTTGTCTTCTGATGACGTATAAACTATACACGGGAATTGGTGTCGACAGAGTTTATAGTCATTTAGAAGAAAACTCAGCTGTGGCAGTAGAACAAAAGGGAATAAAAGAAAGTCATATGTAACAAAGGATCATTTGTTGTTAAAGTCATACTGGAGAACTGTAAAAAGGGGAAGAATTTAAGTATGGCATGGATTGACAATAAAAAAGAATTTGATATTATCCCACATTCATGGATCAAAGAGTGCTTAAAATGCATAAGATACACCCTATACTGGTTGACTATATTACAGTGACCATGAAACAGTGGCAGATCTCTTTGCAATTAAACCATGATAAAGGACAGATTATTAAAATTCAAAGGGGGATATTCCAGGGTGACTCTCTGTCACCATTGCTTGCCATTAACACATTAAGCTGTTTACTTAACTACTTAGGCCATGGCTACAGTTTGGCTCCTAAAAACACCAAAGTGTAAAAACTTCTCATCTTCTCTTTGTCAATGATTTAAAACTGTATAGATCTTCAGATGAGGAAATGAAAGCACAGCTGCAGGTTGTAAATACTTTTTCAGATGATATAAGAATGTCATTTGGTCTTGATAAGTGTGCAAAAGCAACCTTTAAAGCAGGAAAACTACAGCATCAGGAAAACATCAGTTTGTGACAAGAATGTGATATAAAATAACTTGAGCAAGAGGGAGTGTATAAATATTTGGGAATTGAAGAAGGATCAATAATAAAACATGAACAAATGTGAATAAAACTTGGTAAGGAATACTTTAGAAGACTTAAATTAATTCTGAAAACAGCACTGACATCTAGGAACAAAATCTGAGCTATAAACCAATATGTTCTTCCTATCCTAACTTTCAGTTTTGGAGTGCTTGACTGGCCCTAAAATGTGTTAGATAGATTAGATAGGAAAACAAGAAGGATGCTTCATGCTCACCAAATGATTTATAAAAATCAGTGTATACCAAGATTATATATTCCCCGTTCCGAAGGAGGGATGGGTCTCCTTGAAACTGATTACATGTATAGATCTGCAATCGTAGGACTCCACACATACCTGCTGATCTCACAAGACCCAAATGTAGTGAAAGTTTTGAAACATGAGGAGAATAAATCTAAGATGATTTCTCTGCTTAATTTAGCAGAAGCATATCGGCATTAAGCAGGAATGGAAATAAAACTAGAAGTAGATAAAAATCAGACAGCAACTGAATGTGCCAAAAAACAAAAGAAAGGATATAATGAGAAGGCAAGAAATGTGGAAAAAGCATAAATATATTTGCAAGTATAGAAAACTTCTGGAAGAAATTCATGTTGATTAGGAACAAACATAGGAATGGTTAAGGAGTGGCGAATTCAAACCAAGAGATGAAAGGTTAATATTAGCAGTCCAAGATAGTGGGCTACGTACACGCTGGTTTACAAAGTCCATTGAACATGTGTGAGAAACAGACAAATGTAGGTTTTGTAAAACCGAATTGGAAACAGTCGCACACCACATTGCTGGCTGTGACATACTAATGGCAGAAGGACTGTATACTGAAAGGCATAAGACTGTTGCACTGGGGATTGTGCAAACATTATGGTATTGAAGTGGCTGAAAAACACTGGAAATATGAGCCACAAAGCATCATAGAAAATAAAAAAGTCTATATCACATGGGATCACCCATTACCAACAGTTCAAAAGATAGATGCTAGATAAACAGATATAGTGGTCCAAGAAAAGAAGACAAAGTAGCATTGATCATTGAAATTGCTATATGTAGTGACTACATTGTCTTGCGTTCAGGGAGGCACAAAGTCATAAAATGTCAGGATCTGCAGGCAGAAACTAGAGCAATGTGGAAGAAGGATACCCAGACAGTTCCAATAGTAGTTGGAGCAACAGGTCTTATAAAAAAGAATTTACAATCGTATTTGGATATGTTAACAATACATATAACTCCATACGAACTGCAGAAGGAGTCATTACTGGGCACATTGCGGGTGCTGTGGAGAGCACTACTGGCTGACATTGTAGATTAAAACAATACTAATTTCATGATCTTTAAATGTACTTTGACTTAAGAATGGGGTCCATTCCCATCACGGTATTAGAAACCCAAAAGATTTGGAGAAATTAATTAAAAATAGATCTGGATTTATTGCCAGAGCTGTTATGTATGACTAATTGTTTCTTCACCCTGTCACAGTCTGAAACACTGTTGGCATCCTTACCATATGATATATTCAATTTTTTTCTGAAAACTCCATCTCTGGCCAGAACCAGATGGTGTAAGGTTGTGTTCTGATTCATAACATCTGCCCTCCTTTTTCGGGGAGGTGGGAGGATAGAGTGCCATTAACATATTCAGGGTCCACCACTCCTTCCATGTAGGGCAAGGTCTGAAGGTCCCAGTGTAAATTTAAGGGTGCCCATCCAGTTGTCCAAGCTATGTTTGAAGGACGACTGGGAGTAACATTGCTTGACCTGTGTGGGGAGCATATTTCAGAGCAGAGACAGATGCTGGGTGATGAATCTATCTTTCCATCAAGTTTTATTTATTTCTTAATACAGGTTGATATCTTTTGTTTTAGTGTTCGGTGCACTGTTTGACTTATCAAGAAAGAAAAGGTCAAGGATAATAAAATGACTCAAAATTCAGGAATGTTTATTACAAACGCTTAGTCTCTGGTGCTTTGGCTAACAGCTTATAAGGAAATACATTAATTAAAATAATCAAAGTATAAATGGGATACAAATTGATATTTACCAAGTAAAAAACACAGAAACAAATCAAACAAAATTGGAACACAAATTATAAAAAAAAACCACTACTATAAAATGCTTCTCCATGAACATTCATTATTTAGGCTATAAGGTTTCAAAGTATTAAATTATAGTATAAATACAGTTTCTTTATGTAAAAGGCAATTTTTAATTGTACATCCTCTACTCTCATGTCCATGCACCTGTTCCATAACAGTAGTCTGCAACAAGGAATTGTCCCCATAATGAACACAACAAAAATGATTAGCTACTGGACCCCTTTCTGTATTATTTATAATATCTCTAATATATTCCTGTTGTCTGGTTTTAAACTTCCTACTTATTTGGCCAACTAGTTACATGGAAAACACAGAGTATAAATGACAAGTAAGTCTACTTACAGCCTCAACTTGTTTTGTTATTAATCTTACCAAAGTCCCTAACAATGGTGTAGCAACTACAACAATGAGCACAGGGGAAGGTCCCCCTTGGTTGCATGCTCATACTATTAACAGTATTAGTCTTTCTAACACAATGACTATGAACCAAAAAATCTTTTATATTTCTTCCCCTCTTATAAGAATCTGAAAAACCATGACAAAATAATTTTCTTAAAGATACATCATCTTCCGGATATTTCCAACATTTTCTTATTTGCCAAAGTAATTTTATCAGTAAAATATTTATATTTAGTAACAAAATATAACTTAGAATCATTTTTTTCTTAAAACTTTACAAAATACTCATCTGAATTTACTTGACCAAGCCACGGTGGTACAGCGGTAGTGTTGTTGCCTCACAGCAAGAGGTTCTCCTGTTCGATTCACGGCTGGAGTGCCTTCTGTGTGGAGTCTGCATGTCCTCCCCGCGGTCGAGTGGCCTTCAAAAGACATGCGTGAATGGGCATGCCTTCGCTGAAGGTTGGGCGCCGGGCAGGCAACTCGGCACCATAAAAAATCTACTGCCAATCATTAGCAGACCGGAGTTCCGCTGTGGTGACCCCCAACCGGGAAAAGCCGACAAGACAAACAACAAAGTTTGGTTTATATAGTAAAGTCTCCGTATCTGAATTCAACACTTTATTATAAATCTTTAGAAATTCCACTAAATCATATATAGAATTCTAATATGCTTGTAGAGTCAGTTTGGAAGTTTTTAAGAAATTCATTCTGGTTCTACAAATCCTTCCTATACTGATAAGTTCAGTATATGGCAATGCTGTTGTAATATGCAGTAGATGACAACTGGACATATGCAAAGGTACAGTGGATAAAGAAAGTGTACACACCCCTTTTTTGTGATGTAAAAAATGAGACCACAATAAATAATTTCAAAACGTTTCCCACCTTTCAAAAGGTGCTTCAACAAAGTATTAGTTTAATGTTGTGCACACTTGTGCAACCAGCTTATTGTACATTTTTTATTTTTTATATTTTTTCCCTAACAGATTTGTTTGTTTTTCAATTGAATTGTACAGGTTATAGGTCACATTAAAGGTGGGAAAAGTTTTGAAATGATTTGTTGTGGTTTTTATATCACAAAAAAAACCAACATTTTAACAGGGGTATGTACACTTTTTATGTCCACTGTATGTCAGAAGCAGTCAGTTTTCCATATAATTTGGTTACAATGTACATACCAGGGTTATCGACAAAAGTAACACCTAAAAATCAGTTGGTGTAGAATTAATTGTATGTGTAAAGGACAGTCCATAATGGTTATCAATAATAACCCTTAAGAACTGACCACCCTCTTCAGGGTTATATCTATAAACACAAATTATATCATCAGCAAATTAGTAGCATGCTAACACGTCTTTGAAAAAACTTTAATCCATACAGAAATTCTTGTTCAACCATGCACATTGATAGATCTACATAATAGGGGCAAAACTTTCCCCCATTGCTTTACCACACTTTTGTAGTAAATTTTCTTTATCAAAAACAACATTATTCCTCAAGGAAAAGTCAACTAACTTTTTGATAAAGGATGTCTTTGGGGAATCTCCCAAGAAATATCTAAAGCTTGTAAACTAAACTCATGAGTATGCTGGTATACAAGATATTTACATCAGTGGGCATCCAATTGTACTCCTTTGTCCATAAAAAAACACTTCATCTTATTTAATAAATCTGTGGTGTCCTTAATACAGGCAGGTAATTTTATAAGAAATTCCATGAGGTACTTTTGAATGACTTTCTCTGTTTTCTCAATAACAGCACAACTTCCAGAGATAATAGTTTGAACAGGAGGGTTATCTAAATTTTTGTGTATTTTGGGGACATGATAAAGTGCAGGGATCCTAACTTGTTTCAAGAAAGCCAAAATCTCACCATCCTCTCTTGTAAAAACACAACCTAACACTTTCTTGAACATCAGTATTAAAGTGTACCTTTTTACAGAAATCAGTTCTTATATTGGTTTGCTGCTGACAATTCTGTTGTTGGCATTCTTCCCTCTAGGTTGTTGGAGATAAAAAAAAATTCTCCATAACTGTTTTTCCATTGATAATCAGCTGTTAATCATGAATCACCACCATATGAACTGGCAACAGAGGTATAAGAACCAACTGAAGAAAGGGAAGCGGTGTTCATATTACTAAAACCAGAGTGGCCATCTGAAACCCTGCCATACCTGACACTGGTAGTGAAGAAACTCCAATCTATAGAAGGATAATCAAAATTACCAAGGAGCCATTGCTTATATATATGGATATATATATATATATATATATATATATATATATATATATATATATATATGTATGTATACGCATATACATACAGATCTACATATATATATATATATATATATATATATATATATATATATATATATGTATGTATGTATGTGTGTATATATATATATGTATATATATATATGTATATATATATATATATATATATATATATATATATATATATAGATATATGTATATATATATATATGTGTGTGTGTGTATGTATTTGTGTTTCAATGTTAATGTTTTTTTAGATGGTATGCATTAATATGGAATGTGGAAGACAGTCGAGAGTTACGTTGTTATCAAGGTGTGTCTAAGAGGGGAGGGGGTAACAACTTTATGAGTTTTAAGAAGGGAATAAAGAATGACATCCCTTGATCGAGCACTTTACTGAAGTTAGATTTATGCAAGTTAAAGCTAATTTTTCAAGAAATATAATGGAAATCATTGGTTAAGCAGTTTACAGTCTGCATTATGTCAGTCAGTATGAAGATACTCTGCACTCTTAATACAGCATTTCACATTCATGTCATTTCTTGAGTCCATGTGTAACTGTAGCATCATTTTTTCATTTTTCTTTACACTAGTATTGCATTTATGAGGTGTGCATATACCCTCCTATCATTAGATGTGCTTAAATTCATTTTTGAGAAGCATCCTGCAGCTTGTTAAAGTGCATTGCCATGCATTATTCTATCTTATATGGATTCAGTGTTAGTGCCAATGTCTCTCTAATTTCTTTCCAGTCACTCTACATATGGGAGATGCCTTACTTTCAGTTAGGTGGATGTGTTTTCACTTTTAAAGCATAATTTGTAAATCACAAACATGCACTGACACATCAAAATGGAAAAAGGCATCAGTTTATCCACAGTACTTTATTATCTTTGTTATCCGCGGTGGTGGTGCTGTGGTAGCGTTGTTGCCTTACAGTAAGACGCTGTCCGGTTCGATTCTCAGCTAGAGCGTCTTCTGCGTGGAGACATGCATGAATGGGCCTACCTTTGTTGAAGGTTGTGCGTCAGGGCTGGCAACTTGGCATGTAAAAATCAACTGCCAATCATTAGCGGACCAGAGTTCCACTGTGGTGACCCCTAACCGGGAAAAGCCAAAAGACACATACATAATTTATTATCTTTGTTAGTTTATTTAAGGTTCAGCAGCTACTGTGCATTGCTGCCTGTGTCACCTTACAGAAACATTTCTGCTTCCAGTCAGTGTGAACCCTTTCCTTGCTTAGATTTATTTTGTACTTAACGATCTTTTTATATTGTATCTTTTTCTCATCTTCTTTAGACGGTGCATAGATTCAGAATAATAGAATTTGCTGAGCTGTTCTGACAACTCACACACACATTTTATATTCCGTTACCAAAAGTACTTACTAGCTTTGTTTCACTTTATTCTTCAAATTTGATCATGTGACTTATAAAACATGTTTTTCTCAACCCCCACCCTCAGCTTCCAGATCATGGCACAGAGCTGATTCTTATCCAGGAGAATCGTCATCCATACAATGCAGTTAGCAGACCAGTAACAAGAGGGGAAATACTGATCAAGTTTAGATATGTAGTCTTGTTTTCTCCTGTCGACTTTGTATTGCTTTTCTCAGGCTCAGAATGAGCTTCACTGAGGATGCCCTGTCAAAGACGGATGCAATTCAGAGCTCTTTTTTAGGAGAACTTACTTCTGACCCTGCCATTTTTCTCAAGACTCTCACGGACTGCTTCATGCAGCTACGCTTAGCTGCTGACATTATGTAAACTATTTGTTGTGTATATACATACTATATTCTGTTGGCATGCCTGCGTTGTGAGTCATAGTGCTTTACATTAGTAACATGGTCAGGTGGCAGGGTAAATATAAACCATTGTTTTAGCATTGTTAGTTACAGCTTTATGACCTTTCAGTTTCCTACAGTAAGATTAAAACAGTTGCTGTTTTTGACCATGGGCTCTAAACATGTGTCGCTATTATATTTAGGATTCTTCTTTACTCTGAATTTATCAGGGTAGCTTGAGTTTCTGGCAGGCATACGTCTTCCTCAAATATGACATTTCCACCCATGTATATTTTTTTTCATAAGAAAATGACCTATAAGAGACGGACATTTCCAGACAGCTAAGAGAGAGTTCCAAGTGTCATTTGCCAACATACATCTATGAGGACGATGAGAATTCCTGGACTGTTGTACTAAAAAATCCTAATATTTCATAAAGCAGCTCATCATATTTTCTAAACTGTAAACTGTCTCTGTCTAGTAATCTACAAACAGTAGAATTAAGTAACTGTCATTATTAACTAAGATAAAACATCCTGACAGCCTCTGATACATGGCAGCACATTAAAATAGAACAATGACTGTATCAAAAACGAAAAAAAAAAAAATACTAGAAGTCTGTGCTGAGCTGTACAAAGAGATGACTATATACATTTGTCAGTGCCATATCTCATGATTTATGAAATTGCTTGTGTGAGCATGAATCTACTGATATTTTATTCATTACTCTAATTCAAATCACACTTTTCAGCATTATCAGACATTTATTTACAGACAGTGTAATTTTTTCATCTTGTCTGGAATCTTTATTCTGTATAGGTACCTTAAATAATTTGGCACAGTACATTCTAAGCTGTTACGAATAAGGCCACTCCATTAAAATGTCAGTGGAGAGAAAACCAAAAGACAAGAACTATTATTTACCATGTTTAATTAGCCTTTTCAGGAAATGTTAAATAATGGCAACCATTATTCTGTCATAAATGAAGACTTTCCTAACGCATTTCATATGACAGTAAAAATGTATAATTTGTCACAAATCGTTAAAATGTTATGCTGCAAATATATTACAATTTCTGTATCTCTTTGATAATGAAATGTCATGAGATGCATTGTCAACAAATGGTAGTTCTATAGTATATACATCGAAATATTTTTTCAGTGCCACAATTATCCCAGGCGTCAGCGGAATAATAGCAACATTTTCAATAATGTTAGCAATTTTATAATAATCTTTCTTTCTTTTTAACATTAGACCAACACTTTTTTTACCACAAGCTGAACATAGTGTATCAGAATGTTTTATAGATCCTTATTATGCAGTAATATAAATGAAAAATGAAATTTTAAATAAATAAACTGAAGGTTTAAACACTCCTTGAAAGTATTACAATGAAGGTAAACATACACAGGATCAGTACATCTTGTGCTCTTTAACAGGTTACCATAGTAACCATTAACACTAGCTTTTCATGTAACTGCATGCTGTATAAATAATAAGCAAAGCTGTTTTCTCTTATTTATTTTATTTGATAACAGGTAAGTGAAAAGTGAAGTATCATATCTTAAAAAACAGCGGATGGGCATGTATGTAAAAACACAGGTTTATTAGAAGAATCAAATGAAAATAAAACCCACTTGACTTTTCTCAGTCAGTTCCACAAAATATTTACTTACACTAATCACAGTACTTTAGATTTAAGGTTCACAGTCTATAAGAAATGACTTCACTATGAATGCTCAGTCCCACATAGCCATTCTAGCAAAAGCTTATCAGATAAAAGTCTTAGCTTCTGGCCTTGCCGAGGCCATCTTTGTAGCTCCAGAAAATTCTTCACCTGAATGTACCTGAGACCGCATCCACAGTAGATCCTTACTGGAACACAGAAACCATAAATCTTCAGTCAGAGTTCTCTGGTTTACCCAATTACTAACCACTCACTCAGGGAATGAACTTCCTGTTTTTTGCTTGTAGGATGCAGCCTTTTATGCAACATCCATTCTCATTGTTTATCACACTAATAGTATTAGCTGTTTTACTAAAGTGTTTTGAGAACTTTAGAGAAAAATGTATTTGTTACAAACATTGAAAGGTATATTCTCTACACACACACACACACATATATATATATATATATATATATATATATATATATTTTTTTTTTAGTTTTAAATAGTTTATAGAGGTTATATGAAAGAATGATTATTAACATGCACATACATTTAGTAGTTGTAGTAGAAATTCATCAGCTATTAGTATGCCACGCAGTACATTTTGATGTTGATAACCTTTAAGAGACAAAGATTGCTTGTGGTTGACCATGGAAGCATAATTTGCATTTATAATATAATTTTTGTATATATTTCTACCACAAATATTACAAAACAAACATTAGTTTAATAGATTTGTACCTTAAGTTGATATGTTGTTTGAAGTATTTTCTGAATTTATTTGATGTTTTCAAAGACTTAAAAAAATGAATGTTATAGACTTTATGAGGGAGATGAGAGCCTTAGATATAATAAAATTTGAAGATGTGATTATCTGCAGTTTGATATTGAGGAGATGCCTCTGTCATCATTGGTCTGAGTGCAGAATACCCAAATTACCAAGTATAGTAAAGAGATGTTCCCATGTTACCCTTTCTTCATAACAGTTCCAGATGATATGCTTAATATCAGCATATCTTGCATTATGGTGAGACTAGTATCCCAAATGAAGACAGTTTTTAGGTGAGCAGTAGCAGTTCTGATTAATCATGAATTGTGTATATTGAAATTTTGTATTAGGTATATGCTTATAAATGTTGTCCCAGAAATTTGTCCATTCAGTTTCTATTATCTTACCTTGGAATAATATTTCCCATGATCTAGGTACTTGTACTGGGTAATTAAGGTGTTATAGATTTTCGATATTATTTTGACCTGACAGGCTTGATCTTTTCTGTTATCCTTTTATATACTTCCTGTTGGTTTGGTGATCTCCTTTATGAATTCAGAAATAGCTAGTTTGCTCCGATTCTTCATTATGAATCTTTATCTCCTAAGTCCCAATTTTCAGTTAGTTGCAATATTTCTCTTTGTTTCTCATTACTTTGAAGTTCCAGTATGATTTTTCATTACTTTGAAGTTCCAGTATGATTTTGTCTTCAATCATGGCTAACCAAAAGGGTATACCATTGTATTAAGATTACTGCATGCAATTTTATAAATCATAAACTGCTTCTCTAGATTAATAGATTCATAGATATTCTAAGACCATTTAGTCTTTTGACAGTATAAGCCTTGCAAATTCCCACCACAAGACCACACCTCCTTTCTCCAACTGGGCCATACCTGTCAATCCCAGAATAAATTGTGAATCCAGCCATCTAGGTCATGCTTAAAGGAGGATAGTGAGTTATATTGCTTAGTGTGCAGGGGACGTTTTATCCAGGGGTTTGTGAGGCATTGAGAATTAAAACATGGGAGTGGCAGATTTATAAATCTGTTAGTGAAGATTTTGGTCCTTGATTCTGGTACTAGTGGAACTGATGTACTTCTAGAGACACTGAAGATCTAAGACAACTGAGTCTCTAATGACATGATAAGTGAGACAGAGAGCTTCCAGCCTGTCTTGATAACTTAAAGACTTAGGCCTATGATCTCTTTGGTTAGGAACCTTTGGGGTCTTTTTAATTGTTTGATATGTCTAATGAGCCATATCCTGAAGGGGGCATTGTACTTGATAATTGGTCTGATTAATGCTAAGTATAAGGGAATGATTATCTGTTTAAACCCTGAAGATGTTCCTTTTGCAATTTTATGTTCTAAATAAAAGGATTTATTAACAAACATTGTCACACGATTGTCAAAAGAGAAGTTAACAACCAAGATTCCTAGGTCTCTGACTACATTCCTAGGTCTCTGACTACATTTTCATTTTGTAGTAGCGTGTTGTGTATACAGTATGATGAGGGGAAGTATTGTCAACCATAGGTGACTATACCATACTTTTCAGCCTTTAGTTTGAGTCCAACTTTGGTACGCAAGAGTTTACTAGGGAGGATTCATTCTGGGAGGTTTGGGCGTTAGATAGTGACTGAACAGCAACCACCAGTTTGCAGTTGTCTACAAACTTTATTAACAGGGGTCTTGGTTATCTACTTGGAGTTTGAGAGGTAAAAGTCAAAAAAGGAGAGGTTTCAGCATGAAGCCTAGAGGGACACCACTGATATTTGTCATACATTCTGCTGAGGCATGTGCAACTCGCAATATGTGCATTCTATATTTAAGCAAGTTTTCTATCCATCTTGACACATATAGGTCAGTTTTTAAAGCATTAAGCTTCTCCATGATGCCTGCATGCAGATTGAAGTTGAAAGCCTTGGCTTGGTCAAGATTCACCATGGGCATCATCTACAAACTCTGTAACCTTTTTGAAAAAGTTTACCAGATTCAGTAGATAGGATCTACCCTTCACAAAGCAAAACTATTGCAGATCAAGTTGAATAAGGGCCTTGATATTGTAGTTTATGTGGTTAGCTGTACTGTGTTCCATGGCTTTGCAGATGAGGCTTGTAAGACTGATAGTTCTGTAATTACCTGGGACCATTATAACACCTCCAATATGGAGGGGCATCAGGACTGCAGTGCATCACTCATCTGGGATGAAACCATTGACTAAACTTAGATTAAATCGTTTAAGAAGTAGGTTTGCAAGGGCATGCTTAACTCTGTTAATTAAGCAACTAGACATGTTGTCAGGTCCCATGGAGGACGTATTTTTGATTTTGGGTATAATTTTAAGTAAGTGATCTTTAGAAATAGTTGGAGGAGTAGGAGATTCAGGTATTTCAGGACTTCAGGATAGAATCCACTACTGAATTTGTTGGAAAGGATGTTAGCAATGTCTACTGGGACAGAATAGGAGGTGTCATTTTGAATAATTCAGAGCAATGCAGGGTTTACAGGAAACCTGTATTTATTTTAAATCTTTGGGTCATTACTATAGTGATTTGATGTCTAAATGTGTTAGTGATATTCATTGGAAGCTTTCAAACTTCTTCAGATCAGTTCCAGGTTTGAGAATGACTATGTGGCTGACAGATTAAGTTATGGGTCAGTAATGCACTCCTCCTGAATGAAGTCAAATACCCTTAGTATAATGCTCCCTAATTTACTTTAAAATGTTTCATAAAATGCTATTGTGTATCCATCTGGTTCTGGAGCTTTATCCCATTTCAGTAGATCTACTGCATCAAATACTTCAAAGAGCATGATCTTGCTTTCTAATATTTAGGCAGGAGATCCTAGATACTCAACATAATTGCAGCAGAAGGTGATACCTTTGCGGACGGTAATAAGGCAAATGTCATTAGATGGAATCTGAATGGCCTCCAAGACCATGCTTGCCAAAAAATGTATTCTGAAGCATTCTTTTTGAAACAAGCTGTGACACTACATATGTACAAGAAGTGTTTATGAGGGCAGATGAATTGAAGAAATGTAATGAAAAGTGGATTACGCATCTCATAGCAGCAGGTAATATTAAGAATGCTAGATGAGTAGCCATAACAGCTAAGAACTCATTCAAAGGGAAAATCAAAGCAAGGCAGAGTCATAGTAGCTGAATGTAAGATGGAATCGTATTCTAAACCAGTACTATGTCTACATATGCCTCATGTACCTCAAAGCCTATTTGCAATCACTTGGATACAAGTTGGATAATGAAACAGGAAGAATGTATACTTTGGCAGGAGACTGGAGCCTAAACATAAACCCTAACATAGATTGCATAGCAAATTCAAACAAGGCAAAGATAATATAGAATGCATGAAGGAATTCTTTAAAGCTTATGAGTGATGGACTCCTACAGACTTCAAAACCATGATGTAGGAAAACACTCATACTGCTCAGCCTCTCATAAAATGTGGTTCAGAACAGATTATTTTCTGATATTTAATGTGCTGGGATCTGTAGTCACAGTCATGGATCAAACCAAGATGCATTTTATGCCATGCCCAAATAGGCCCATAACCTGAAACTCAGTAATACTGTTCTTAAAGACTACATCTGGCAAATCAATGAGGGCCTACTAGAAAAAAAACTAGTGAGCCAATGTATAGAGGAACACATAGATAGCTTTAACTGAGATGCAGAGGACACATACGCTAAAATGGGCATCAGATGGGCAGCATCAAAACCTTTTCTACCTGTCTGTAGATATGATAATCTACTGTTTGTTTGTGTCTTTCGGCGTACCCCGGTCAGGGGTCACCACAGCGGAACTCCGGTCCGCTAATGATTGGTAGAAGATTTTTACGTGCCGAGTTACCAGCCCTGACGCACAACCTTCAATGAAGGTATGCCCCTTCATGCCTGTCTCCCCACAGAAGACGCTTAAGCTGAGAATCGAACGGACAATGCCTTGCTGTGAGTCGACAATGCTACCGCAGCACCACCACCGCAATACTACTGTTATGAATTAAAAATGTTTTGTTTATGAAATACTGCATTGCACATATGCAATGTTGAGTTTGATAATTTTAATAAAAGTCTTTGGGAGAGGAAAAAAAAACACTTTTGCAAAAGGATAATTAACAGGCATAGCCCCACAAAGAAATAAAATATGAAAAGAAAAAAAAAAAAATAGGAAGCTAGAAGACACTATCTAAAATCTAGAAAAATTGCAACAAAACCCAGAGGAAGATAAATTAGATGAGGCAGAGCAGTGGACTAAGGCTCTGTGTTAATGAATTGTTTCCTGTAGGCAGGAGTACAGGGGCTTCATTCCTTCTACTTCCGTTTGCCTTCTGTGCAACTCTGAGTAGCTCGAGTGCACCTGGATTGCTCTGAAAAGGGATGCTTGTATCCACTGAGGTTGCTTGGTTAACAAACAGATAAAATAAAGATTTTAAACACATAGCTCTCCTAAACAGTGTGCCACTCAACTAAAGTCCCTAAGGCAAAACAGCATGCCCAACACACTAGTCATAGGTGACTCAATATTGAGGCACACTGATGTCCCACTCACTAGGTTGAATAAGGATAAAGTAACAGTCAAGAACAAGCCTGATCAATATCAGGCTTTATTGGGATGTGCCACCATTTAAATACTGTTGTCCATTAAAAACTGCATCACACAATTAAGATATAAAACAATTATTGCAATTAATTAACCCACAATTTGGTTTTAAAGTGCTAGTGCTCTTATAAACAGCTTGTGTAACAAATTACATTGCTGTAAACTCCGTTCTTTTTAAGAATTAAAAACTTTAAATGTGTTGTCAGTTGAAGTATAAATCGTTAAAAAATGGGTGAAAATAGAACACAATTATTTAAATAGAACACACTTGTTTAAAAATGTGTACATAAAACATATCGTTGTAGTACTCAGAAACATCTCCCATGTTTGTGTTTTAAACAGTGTGGTGCATGTTGTGTTTAAAACTACTATATAAAACTGTATTGAACCTATTCAAAATACAACTTAAGATGATTAATACATTAATTAAATTTAATCTAATCTGCCATAATAGCTCCTTATATTATTGAAATATATATTTCTAGCATTTTAGTTTTAAAGTCATTGCTGCTATTAGTGGTTTAAGAAAAACACAAACATGGGAGATGTTTCATTTTAAACAAGTGTGTTCTATTTAAATAATTGTGTTCTATTTCACCCATTTTTAAACTGACAACGTTACACAAGCTGTTTATAAGAGCACTAGCACTGCAATAATTGTTTTATATCTTAATTGTGTGATGCAGTTTTTAATGGACAACAGTATTTAAATGGTGGCATGTCTTGATAAAGCGTTTGTGTAGTGTTTCATGCTGAAAATAAAGTGGAGGATTATTTGGCAGCCGTTTTTGTCCTGGATTATTTGTTCTTGGTCTTATTCTTCTCACCTTCGTTTTATAAAGTAACAGTCAGCTGCCTGACAGGTGCCAGGATCTGCCACATAACGCACGCATTCAGGTCCCTCCACAACAGGTACAGATATGACTCTGTCATTGTACATGTGGGTGTGAATAACCTGAGACGTACCTCCCTGGACTACATGAAAAGAGACATGGAGAAGCTCTCGGAATATGGAACCCAGGCGGGTATGATCCTAGCCCTGAGCAGCATCATACCAGCACCCAAAATTATACCACAGTACAAGCAAAAAATGATCGATTTCGACAATTGACTAAGTTTCTGGTGTCATTCTAAGGGGATCCAGTATCTGTCTGCCTGGGATGACATGATTGACAGACCTCGATGCTTTGCCAGAGATGGCCTGCATCTGTCAATCCTGAGCTTCCGGATACTGGCCAAGGCTCTTGCCACCCCTATAGTGCCTTTTTTAGGTGGTGTTCCAAAGACCAAATTATCACCGTAACAGCTAGCAACAGATGCAGTCTGAGGGTCATGCTGCTCAATGCTAGAAGTCTAAATCTCAAAATGCACTCACTCGAAGCACTCCTTAAAATGGAAAACCTCAACATTTGTGCTGTAAGAGAGACCTGGTTCAAAGCAGCAGAAAGCACCCCTGCACTACCAGGCTATAACTTGGACCGAAGCTCCAAATGTGGTGTTTTCATATTCATAAAGGATGTGCACACCTCCAGACTGGTAGCCCAACATAATGCATCAGAGATACTTCAGGTGCAGCTAACACTTGGTAAGACAGCGATTCAGGTTGTAGCCTGCTATAGGTCCCCAACCATGTCCCAAGACTCACACTCTACCTTCCTAAGTACCCTGGAGAATAGTAGGGTCCAAGTTAACACTCTCATACTGGGCTACTTCAACTACCCCTCCATTAAGTGGGAAAACTACTCGTGTACCAATACACTTGCCCAACATTTCCTGGAATTCATCACTTTCAATGCCCTGGACCAGCTTGTTCTTACCCCCACTAGAGGTAGCAACATCCTTGACCTGGTCTTTACTAACATGGGTGACTGTTGCACTACACCAATAGTTAACTCCTCCCTGGTTAGATCCGACCAAAACTAATCACCTTGGAAGTCCACATCCCCCCCATGCAAAGGTAACCACCATGAAAAACTTCTCCAAAGCTAACTTTGGGCTCCTAAAAACAGAGGTGGCTAACTTCACGACACCCAGGCAAATGGAGAATAGTTGCATGACCGCAAATCATAGACCAATGCACGGTACGAACATGTACACAAATGCATGGATCTCGCCATACGCAATAGAACCAAGATGCTGTCCTCCAGCAATGGAAGCCAATCTGGTAGTCCCCTGCCATAAACAAACTCTAGAACAGAAGGAGGAAACTGATGCGGAATAAGGTGAAGTCCCAAGACTGGAAAAACTTCCTTATCAGCCTCAACAAAAAGTTTAGATCCCTCATCAAATCCTCTAAAGCTAGCTATGAAAACTTGATCTGGCCAAGGCCTTTGATACCATTCCCCACTCAGGAATCATAGAAAAACTCACTAAGCTAGGCATCAACCCCTATATCACTAGGTGGGTTGCAAACTGGCTCACAGATAGAATCCACAGTGTGAAAGTAGCTGACTCCAAGTCAGACTGCCGA
Source organism: Protopterus annectens (assembly GCF_019279795.1). Lineage (NCBI taxonomy): Eukaryota > Metazoa > Chordata > Ceratodontiformes > Protopteridae > Protopterus > Protopterus annectens. The sequence continues at coordinate 309,848,526 of NC_056735.1, read as the reverse complement.
CTAGTCATGAGTGGAGTACCACAGGGTTCGGTCCTGGGTCCTCTCCTGTTTGGTATCTACTTCTCTGAAGTCCAGGCCAACATGAAGGGAGTCTGGCTGACAAAGTTCGCAGACAGTTGCAAGTTGGGAGCTATTATTAACTCCCCAAGTGATGTTGACATCCTACAGAAAAGCCTCACTCAGACCAATGACTGGTGTCAGAACCATGGCCTTAAGCCCAATGCCAAAAAAATGCGTCGTCATCCCCTTTGGGAAAAACCCAATTCCCATGAATTACCACATCGATAGTAGTCCACTGAACACAGAAGGCGGTATAAGAGATCTGGGAACACAGGTTGACAGCGACCTCTCTTTTGACCACCACATTGCCACTGTGGTCAGAAAGTCCTTCTATGTGGCACATCTCATAACTAAGAGTTTTGCATCCAGGAAGAAAGAGGTCATTGTCTCCCTCTACTCTTCCCTCATTAGGCCAATCATAGAGTACAATGCCTCATTTGACATGTACCTCACTAGACACCTGCAACAACTGGAGAGGCCGCAAAAGTACCTCACAAAGAGGATACTAGGCCTTAAAAACTTGTCCTATATGGACAGACTCAAAAACTCCAACTGTTCTCTGTCTCATATCTCCTACTTAGAGGTGATCTCTGCTTGACTTTGTTAAAAGAAAAACACTTATTTCTCCAACATTCGCCAGAAGAAACACAGCGATTTTGATAAGCAAATAAAAGCTTTATTTACATGCATGGAGACCTGCCACATTGATGGTGGAATGTCAGCAGTCTAACTTCTGTACAAACTGCAGGGGTTTTTATAGCCCCTTCTGCACGTACACATACATACTTAACAAGATGTTTATCAAGACACTGAGTTTCAGTTAAGACAGAAATATGCAAGGGTCAGTTTCAGTTAAGACAGAAATGTGCAAGGGTCAGTTTCAGTTAAGACAGAAATGTGCAAGGGTCATAAGATAATTACAAGTTCTGTTCTTTCTCGGACTGCAGGTTAACATCTGCACATTCTTTCATGGTCAGCCTGTTTAAACAGGTTAAACAGTTCTTTTAGAAATTCTTTCTTTGCACACAAGATAGTTTAACCCTTATTATGCCTGATACAAAGTAGTTGTTCATACAGAATTTTATTACATTTCCCCCCTAACAACACTTTGTATCAGCAAAATATTTCACTACACATCCTGGTCATACAACTTTTCATTTGATTCGTATCCTTTGTACCCAAAATAGTAAGCTTTTGTCATATTGGCAGTTATTACATTAGACATCAACATTCGGATGCATGGGATACAACAGCAACCTAAAAACAAGAATATAATGGCACCAACACATACAGCAATTAAAATGTTCATAAAAACACTTCCCCAACTTCCAAACCAGGTCTGGAAGAATTCAGTCAATGGATTTTGTCCTGGTTTTGTCAGTTCAGATACCTTTTGGAGAATCTCGAGGTGACTCTCAATTTTGTGCTGATTATCTGGAATAAACAAACAGCACTCCTCTTGGATAAGAGCACAAGTACCTCCTTTCGCCGCTAGGGTGAAATCGAGCGCCATACGGTTCTGCAACACTACTGTTCTCATTGCCGTCAATTCGTCCGTCACCAATTCTAGCGCAGAAAAAGTTGCATTACTCAGAGTCTCTAACAGTTTTGACAATTTTCTGAGTTCCCAAATAGATTTTACTGTCCCATATGCTGGAAGAATGCCAGCACCAGAAATGACATCATCACCCAAGTCCATATGTGATAGCCCCTTGCTGCTACTGTGGGCTAAATCGTGATGATAGATCCAGGATGCATCAATGTTACCTATGGGATTAATAGGTTTATTAACAGCACGTACATTTCGTATTTTACCTTGGGGTAGTGTAGATACATGTCTTATTGCTGGTACCAAATAACCTAAAAAACAACTACCAGACCAACTTTCTGGTAACCACTTATATGCTTTTCTTCCACAGACAAAGTAGCAATCCTCTACCTTAATGGTAATATTGACAGGATTAAAATGTTCCCCTGCATCCTGCAATCCTAAAAATAATAGATAATACACAGACTTCATTTTCTGAAAGAAATTAGGATCTCTAACGAGTCTCTTTATAGGTGTAAAGTTCGTTACACAACCTGAGTTATCTGCGGTACACTTATGAATTATTGTTATATTACACTGGCTCCACCCAACTTTATTTTTGCCAAGTTTTTGAAAGCATACCGTTCCATTTTGACGACCCATGAGAGGCAATGCTATTTTATTCTTTAAGGTAACATTTGAAGTATCAAATATTAAATTAGTCCATGTTTCATTAGCCCCCAAAGGGACCGTACTCAACATTAACCCCTCATGTACAGTAGGAATAGCAGTGCATACCCAACAATTAGAGATATTAAGAGATGAAGCATAAGCATACTTAACAGCCTGGTAAGTATTAAAAGGTGGATGCCAAACTGTGTCTTTCGTGTTCTTTTTAGTTCGACTAACAGCATCTGAAAATAAAAATGGCCAAAACAGAAACACAGTAATCACAATGACTGTTAACAACATTATTGTACAATCTTTCTGTGGGAAAGGCTGCTGCCGTGTATTATCATTGTCTCTGTCTTTTTTCAGGTACGAAATACTCCATTTCTTCGTTCGAAGAAAACTAAAATGGATATACAACTACACAAAAAATATTAAAACTAAAAATTGTACTAAAAAATAACTAAATACCACCCCCCTTTGTCACTTCTTAAGGTTCCTCAGGGGGACCAAAATTTTTGTCCAGCTCAAACTGTTTTACCAGTTTACAATGTGTTAAGTGGATCCACGATGTTCGTTCTTTTATTCGAACTGCAGTAGGAGTCGAAATCAGCACTTGATATGGACCTTCCCACTTTGGTGAAGCCCAGTTTTTTCTCTTGATTATCTTGATCCAAATCCAATCTCCAGGTTTAACTTCGAGAATTCTGCTCTTCTGCTGATCTGAAAAGCAATCATTTGTTAGAGGTGTTTTAGTTTTTGTCAGCAGTTTTCCCATGTAATCTGCTAACTCCTCACCCCCTCACATTCCGCAGGTAATATCCCTTGCCATTGCGGGACGTAATAGGGGCGATCATAAATTAGTTCAAATGGCGTAATACCTTTGGAGGTAGGTGTGGTCCGCATGGAGAGGAGTGCCAAAGGTAAGCAGGTAATCCAAGACTGATGTGTCTCGGCCATGAGTTTTTGTAACTTACTTTTGAGAATACCATTATGACGTTCGACCAACCCAGCTGACTGAGGATGGTAAGCACAATGGTGTTTAAGGTCAATTTTGAAAACAACAGCCAATTTCTGAATAACTTGATTAACAAAATGAGTGCCATTATCAGAATAGATGCGTACTGGAATTCCAAAATGTGGAATAATATCATTAGTTAGAATTTTTGCCACTGTTGAAGCATCCGGATGAGTGACGGGAAATGCTTCAACCCATTTAGAAAACGCATCAATGATAACTAATACAAACTTTTTCTGCTGTGCAGGTGTAAGTTCAATGAAATCCATACAGAGATGGTATGAAAGGGATAGGGTGGAACTGGGAAGGTTGCCAGTGCAACACGTATACCACCCTGCCCATGAAAACGAGCACATACAAGACAAGACAGACAAAAACGTTTTGCATAAGCTGCAAATCCTTTACTCCAAAATACTTGTTGCACTACCTGAACCATAGCTGCTGGACCGTTGTGAGATGGTCCATGAGTAATGAGGGAGGCATAGCGAAATAAATTTGTTGGTAAAACGTATTTACCATCTGGTCCTACATAAACCCCTTGCTCATGTGTCACCCCATATCTTATCCATTTTTGCTTTTCCTGCTTAGTGCTTAACTCTTGCATGACCCGTAAGGTTTGTAGATTAAGGTTATCTGATGGTTGCAAGTCTGTTTCAAGTGCAAAAGCGGATGTTTAAGCAATTTCCTTTGCGGTCTTATCAGCTAGGGCGTTCCCTAATGCTACCGGATCTTTAGCACTAGTGAGAGCCGCGCATTTGCAAATTGCTAGCCTGCTAGGTAGTTGGATAGCTTGTAAAAGATCTAAGATTAGGTTTTTATGCGTGATTTCTTTTCCCGAAGCAGTGACCATTCCCCTGTTTTTCCATTGCTGGGCAAAGACATGCACCGTAGAAAAAGCATACTGACTATCTGTATAGATAGTGGCTGCTTTACCTTCCGACAAAGCACATGCCCTGGTCAAAGCAATCAATTCCACTGCTTGTGCGGACAAGTTCCTGGGGAGAGGATTAGCTTCTATGATGTGTGTACCACTTGTTACTGCATAACCTACTTGGGTGTTACCTATCTCATTTTTACGGGCCGACCCATCGACAAATAAGGTCCAGTCAGAACTCGGTAAGGGTTGATCCTTGGGGTCGGGTCTAGGCAAAACATTCGCATGAATCATGTCCAGGCACACATGTGGAGTTCCATCAGCCGGTGTGGGGAGGAGAGTAGCCAGGTTTAGGGTAGTACATCGTTCTATAGTCATGTGAGGTTGAGACAACAAAATAGTCATACACGATAAGTGTCTGCTTGGAGATAGAAAAGTTAACTTATCCTGCAGCAGAATCACTGCTACCGAATGCGGTACTCACAAGGTCAGTGGATGAAATAAAATAAGTGTCGCCGAAGCTTGAATGGCCAATGCCGCCGCCACCACTGCCTGCACGCAGTGTGGTAATGATCACGCGACAGCGTCCAATTTACTTGAATAAAAGGCCAGGGGTCTGAGTTTGTCCCCATGCGACTGTAACAGAACGGATGTCATGTATCCGCCTTTACAGCCCACTGTTTGAATAAAAGGTTTGGAATAGTCAGGGAAACCTAGAACTGCTGAACTTGCTATCAATTGTTTGATCTGAGTAAACGCTTGAATGAACCTATCTGTCCAAGAAATGGGATCATTTGCCGCCATTGGGAGTGCAAAGATCAGATCCGATAAAGGACCTACTTCCTCAGCATAGTTAGGTATCCAACTACGGCAAAAGTTAGTAATCCCCAAAAATGACATAATTTCCTTTTTTGTGAGGGGCATAGGTGCCTGGAGAATAGCTTCCTTTCTAGTACCATCAAGTTGCCTGCCTTGGTTATATATTAAATAATCCAAATAGCGTACCTCTAATTTACAAAATTGTAATTTAAACTTATTTACCTTGTGTCCTTCTTCTGCTAAAAAATGTAGAAGCCGCAGGGAGTCCGTTTGACAGGCAGATTCTGTAGGGGCAGCCAGCAGGATGTCGTCTACATACAGCAATAGATGGCTTCCATGCTTCGGTGAAAATTGAGCCAGGTTCGCTGACATTTCTTGAGAAAATACAGCAGGACTTTCACAGTAACCTTGAGGTAACCATGTGTATGTGTAACGTGTGCCCATAAATGTAAAGGCGAACCAAAACCTGCTATCCTCATGTAATGGGATAGAGAAAAATGCATTACTGATATCAATAACTGTAAAATATTGGTCTGTAGGAAGGATATCATTCAGTAGGACAGACGGATCTGGAACTACTGGGGCCCTTGGTACTATGGCTGCATTAACAGCCTGTAAATCCTGTACCATCCTCCAGGTTCCGTCCGGCTTCCTTACTGGAAACAAAGGCGTATTACATGGTGAATCTGCGCATGGGATCAAGACCCCTGCCCGTAGTAATGCTTCAATTACCGGAGAAATTCCTCCTTCTGCTATTTTGCTCAACGGGTACTGTCGTTTGTGTGGTCTGTAATCAGATTTAGGTGTGATTTTGACCGCACCTGCTGTTTTCATCAATCCTATATCATGCTGCCCAGTCGACCACAAAGACTATGGTATAGTCCGCAAATCATTTTCTTCTTGCGGACTCAGCATGAAGAGTCAGCTGGGCAATGCCCTATCCTCCCTCAAATGTACTGTGGGTCTAGCCTGCGTAACCCAATTCAACTTTTGTACCTGAACCCCCCTGCTTTGTAACTGTTCTTCCGACAAGGTACTCCATTCCGTTACCTTCTTACCTACAGAGACCCAAGCCTGTCCTTCCTCTTTCGTTACAGATACATGCGGCGTAAGATTACTCCTAAAAAGAGCTAGCATATCTTTTGTGAGACTGCATGTGGCTGCAGAGTTTCCTAATTTATCCCAGTACAGTTGCTTTAAAACAATCTTCGTGATTTTATATTTAAAGTGTTTCATATACCGTATCAGGACCTATTAATTTTCTATAGTACATTGTACAGTGCAACTGTTCTGCCTTCACTGGTGGTTGATGACCATACTTACTTAAAGCCAAATTTAGTAAGTCATTTGTTATGCTTTGAGGACCTGTAGAGACCAAATCATTACTGTACCAGTAATGTAAATCTCCCTGTCCTTCTTGCAAAAATGCAGCTTCAAGTTGTACTCGCTTGGCCTGTATACCATGGGCTGTGGGGACTGCTGCTATACCAAAAACATGCATTAGGTCCCTTCCTAACAAATTAACAGGGCAAATATGTGAAATAATTACACGAAACCTAATGGTCTGATTTGTTTGAGGGTCTGTGAACCACAGCGGTCGAGACAGTGGTTCTTTATAAATCCGTCCATTTGCCGCTTTTACTAATACATAATCACTCTTGGCTGCATCAGATGGCACAGCAGTATGTTTTAGCAAGGTCCAAGTTGCTCCCAAATCACACAAGAATTCTACTTCTTGTCCTTCAACCTGCAAACTAATCACAGGTTGCACCTCCAGTTGCATAGTTGACGCTAATGCTGTCAAGTTGACAACTTGATATTCTCCATCAACAGAAAAACTGCTTTGCTCATGTTCCCATCCTGCACATTCCCCTTTGGTCTCTTCGTTCTCCTCCTCATAACCTTCCATAATTTCATCTGGTGGCCCCGGCCACTCTTCCTCACCGTCATATAGTCATGCTTAGGACTGCGCCGGTGCTTGTGAGGCACCCGGATGTCCCGAGCTATGACAATCTCTTGCAAAATGTCCTTTCTTACCACACTTAAAACATTCCCCCCTCCTTACCCTTCCCTCGTAATCCTCAGAGTGTCCTACATTTCCTCGCCCCCTGCCTCTGCCCCTATTAGGTTGACCTTGCAGCAACATAATCGTGCCATCCGAATTAACCGTGAGGGTCTGTGCTTGTTTCTTCTTTTTATCTGCTATATACTTCTCCGCATGCCTACCATATTCTAACAGTGGTTGTAACCGTGCTGTTCTGTGGTCTATCATATGTTTAGTAATAAAATTACTAATCGGAGATCTACACCCTTTCAAAAAGGCATTCTTTAACTGTTGTTCACATGATGAGTCTGTCTCCTGATTAGTGGGCACTTCTATGCCACTATGGTCATTAAAAATAACAGTTAAACGCTGTAAGTAATGATCTACTTTCTCATCATCGGACTGTATGCATTGATTAATGCGTGTCCAGTCCGCACGTGCCTTCCATTTTTTTGCGACCCGCTCAAGTAACTTTTTAAGTTGCCTCTCAAATTGTGCAGTATCATGACCAAGAGGCTCCTCGTCCGCCGTAAGAGGTTCCCAATCTCCACAGATAAGGTGCCAGTCAGGACCTAAAATCTGTCGGAGTACCTGTTCAATTTCAATACTATTAAGTTTATAACTTATTTGCATACCGTGCATGTCATCTGCAAATTTCTTCATATTGTCTTTTGGGTGGGGGATTCCTTCTACAGCCTTTCTAATGTCTTCTTTAGTCCAGGGGCGGTAAACCAGAATTGTAGGACCCTGTCCGTCCATTCCTGCCTGTGGGTTTGCTACCTGAATCAAAGGGTATTCGCTCTCACTATTTGGCACCGACTTATCCTTTACTCGCCACCCCCTACCTTTCGGTTTCGCAGCTCTAGGAAAGTGCCAGGAGTTTTCTGCAATATTACGGGTTGTAATGGAGAGTAAATGGCAGAGGGGACCTTCTCTTTTTCACTTTCCTGATATTGTGGCGGCCCAGCCGCCCCTTCCCCCTCCGCTGCTCCTTCCACGAGGTAGGGCGGGGCTGAAGGATTACGACGAATAAGTACGGTGGTTTCGTCATCTTCTTTGTTAACAAAAAACGTGGATTTTGCACTTGAATCATCCTTTGTAGCCATATTTTTTCTAAGATATATTTTATTTGCCTCCTCAAGCCATTTTTGTGCCTGTGGAAAACCCACCTTCTTTTGGTCTTTTACTCTACTGCCTGCATCTCTGCGCAGGTCCCTTACCAACCTCTGACATTGGTACTTATCTAATTTTCCTGAAAACTGATACTCTGTCTTCCATTTGTCTAAATATTTTAGATTTTTTGGATATAATTTAAACATATGTTGTTCATCTTCACTAACTTCAGTTTTTTCTGTTGAACAGCAACTATTTCCTGTTCCCATTTCCCTTATTTAAAAGAGAAAATATTCCTTTTTCCTGAGATCTTTACCTATCTTTAGATTTTTCTACTTAGACAGTCCTTTTTTTTTTTTTTTTTTTAACAAACAATTGTCCCTTATGACTAGTCCCTTCCTTTTCTCCTATCCGTTATCAAAAAAAGGGAAAGCTTACCTTGCTGTGAGTCTTCCGCCCTTTCGTTCGTCACCATCTTGCGGAGAGCAACTGGCCTCTACTTACAACAAGATTTCGTTGGAGGTCTTTCACTTATCAGGGAGTCCGTGATTCGTTCTCCCTTCCTGTACAGGTTTTCAGTCCCTCTTGTGTGATTCGCGTGAAGAGGTGGCCCCACGCTACGCCAGAAAATGTTAAAAGAAAAACACTTATTTCTCCAACATTCGCCAGAAGAAACACAGCGATTTCGATAAGCAAATAAAAGCTTTATTTACATGCATGGAGACCTGCCACATCGATGGTGGAATGTCAGCAGTCTAACTTCTGTACAAACTGCAGAGGTTTTTTATAGCCCCTTCTGCACATACACATACATACTTAACAAGATGTTTATCAGACACTGAGTTTCAGTTAAGACAGAAATATGCAAGGGTCAGTTTCAGTTAAGACAGAAATGTGCAAGGGTCAGTTTCAGTTAAGACAGAAATGTGCAAGGGTCATAAGATAATTACAAGTTCTGTTCTTTCTCGGACTGCAGGTTAACATCTGCACATTCTTTCATGGTCAGCCTGTTTAAATGGGTCAAACAGTTCTTTTAGAAATTCTTTCTTTGCACACAAGATAGTTTAACCCTTATTATGCCTGATAGTTGTTCATACAGAATTTTATTACAGACTTACAAAGTCATGTCTGACCCAGCTCTGTTAGAAATGCTACATCTAAAGAAATCCCAATCCCTCCACACCACATGCTCCAGAGATCTCAACCTCATTACCACAATCAATAGAACATGCTGGAGGGACAGGTTCATAATGCAGAGACTGCCCATGCTATGGAATAGACTTCCCATACATGTCAAACAGAGCACCTCACTGGCTCTCTTCAAGAGAAATCTTGAAGAGTGGATGGGAAATAGAAAATTCACCCCGGAGATCACTCCAGTGGCTCTGCTCGACAGAGGCACTGGGAACTAAGATTGGGTGGAACAATGCCAGGGTAATCGTAGGTGCTAGGCTTGTAAAGGCTCCAGGGCCATTAGTCTGGTACACACCTATGAACTTATGAACTGAGCTAATATGGCTGTAAACAATGCACTTGTGATTCTATGATTAACATAAAAAAATGGTTGTCAGGTATGCCAGCTCTGGGGCAAATGCCCTCCAAACTGTTAGCCATATTGCCTTAAATTAGATAACCCAAAATAATTCATTAATTTCTCTCACTTTGTGTATGTAATATAATATAATATAGTATGTATGAATACTGGCACATGCACATGTAGCATGTTTTTTTTGGAAGTTGAGAGGTGGGAAGAAAGTGAAAACTTACAAAGACATGGCACCTATAAGTCACTCACAGACAGTAAACAGAAATTCAAAACCTGGATCTGTGAGGGAAAAGCCTTATAAATGACCACCGAAAGCTTTCATTTTTGGCATATTTGTGTTCTAGTCTTAAATTCTTGTCGCAGATTGACATACACATAACTTTAGTTATGGTTTATATTTCTTGAATGTATTGAAAGATAACTTATTAGTGGCATATTTGTAATATATTTGTAGATGTTAACCAAAAGAGAGATGGAGAGAGAGAGGGGGGGGGAGGTTAGAGGGTGAGGAAGACTGAGAAGGAGGAAGGAGAATGGTGACATCGATACGGGTGACCTTAAGACGGAAATACCAGATTCTGAAAACATACTTGGTAAAAGTAATAAACATAGGGTAGGTGCATTTACAATGAATCCAAATATAAAGATGTGAAAAAAGAGACCATGCAAATATGTCATGGCAAATTGAAAAGTAATACAATCCAGTAATCACATTTGGAATGATATTCTTTATTTTTTTTTATCTGTTTGTCCATAACATCCCCATTAAAAAAAAACATGCTTGGACACACGTGTACATGTATATGGCATGGTGACGTTAACATTACTTGCGTCAAGATTGTTGCACTGTTATTCAAATATGTTGACAGTGTGGACAAAATATTTTGCTGATCATCCCTGATTTTGCTTAAAAGTTCTGCCGTCTTAGAATTTTTTTTTTTCTCGTAAACTGCTGAGCATTACAGTCATTCAATAATGTTTTCAAGTAAATCACTGAGGATTACAGTCGGTCAACAATGTCAGACATTAGAATTTCATACATATTGTTTTGAAAATACATGCTGATACAAGTGATTTAGTCATATGTAGAAATTGTCCCTGATATTGGGCCTTTGCCTCACAATTATGTCTGGCTTTGTCCTTGATTCTTGAGAAAAGTTGACAGCTGTAATGTGGATAGTGGCACTTGTTTATATGAAGCACTTGCATGTAAAAGAAGTGATGTGTTTAGTGGTAGAATGACAGAAGGTCTTAGAAGACTTGGTAGAAATGAAGCAGAGGCTCCCCTATCTCTCCAGGATGCATCACTGATATCACCCCACAAAGTGACTGTGATGAGGCAGAACACCAGTCTGGCTAGTACAGCAGATCTAAAAGAAAAAAATGTAAAAAAAAAGGCATCAAGCTGTCTGAAACTTTAGAATTATATTTAGTACACCAGAAAATGCTGAAGAACAGAGTTGTACTGGATTTTTAAAGCTAGCTCCCTCTTCTTAAAATTTGCACCCCAAGATCACGCTAACAGCTCCATCTTGACTGCTTACACTGCTATAGTGAAGCTCTCAATCTGTTTGGATTGTAGGAGCATTTCAACATATTGTTGCTACAGATCCTGGTTGCAGCAGTTCAGAGTGAGAACAGTTGCAGAACTACCAGCCTCATAATAAACAAAACTTTTAAGATGTCCTTCAAGGATGCATCTGCAGTGATCACATATGGGTTGTCCTGCCTCAGGCAGCCCTTCGGTCGGCCGGATTCCAAAGTCTGGGTCTGGCTTCAGCTGATGTCGCACTTTCCCCGACGTCAGAGCGTCTGGGGTATAAAAGCATCAGCCGACGCCATCTTCCTCAGTCTTTCTTGCCGCGTGGTGCCCGAAGCAGAAGCAGTTGCAAGTGCCGGTCGGCCAGCTCCTGTGATTCAGCTACCAAAGACTTCGAAAAAGCTAAGTACCCCATTGGAGACTCTTTCTTGCCTCAGCCGATGTCAGATAAAGTTAATAATTGTTTAACTTGTGGGAAACAAATACCTCATAACGATTTCCACTCTTACTGCCTCCCCTGCCTAGGCCCAGACCACGACGTCTCGGCCTGTTCAGCCTGTGCTTCCTTCAACCGACGAACTCTTAGACGTCGGTCGGAGTTTGCAGAGGAGTTTTTTGGGGCTAGTTTTGCTTATAAGATGCTGTCGGAGACTCTGACTTCGCATTTAGTTAAAAAACGGAAGGACAAGGACCGACACACGCGGACCGCGGTTTTGGCTGAAGCCTCGGTTGGGCCTACCGCGAGTGTCTCGGTCTCGGCTGAAACCGAGTCCTTGGTACTTCCTATTACCGAAACCACACAACCGACTACCTCGGCCCTGGAGGCCCTGGCCAAGTCGGTCATTGAATTACCTACTGAAACCGGTGTCCAGGAACCTTCCGACACCATTCCTTTAGATAAGTCTACTCCTGCACGTGGTGCAGCCAGACCCCCTGCTTCCATGTCCATTAAGGCTTTCTCTAGGGCTAAGGCTGCTAAACTTACTAAGGCTTTGCCTCCCAAGGTTCCCTCTCAGAGACCTTCTACTAGCTCTCAGATTCTTACCCTAGCAGAGGATCTGATCTCATTAATTAGAGGTTCCCAACCTCATCCGGACAGGGCCTCTCAACCACCTCCAGACAAAAGGCCTAGGGTTGAGCCTTCTGATCCCCAGTCCTCAGATGAATCCACGGATGGCTCTGCTCTGTCAGACCATCAGGAGGAGGCTTATTCGGCCTACGAGGATTCTGATGCTAAAGAATCTATTCCCTCGGCCTCCCCTCCTGAAGAGTTTTCCTTTGGAGAGACATTACACTCTATGAGAGAACATTTTCAATGGCAGGGTCAGGAATTCTCTGATTCCAGAAAGAGATTAAGAACCTTTTTACATTTACCTCAGCATAGGCCCTTAGCTATACCTCCTGTTCTGAATGTCATTGATGATGTGTACTCTGATGCTAGTACTGCCCCTGACTCTCTCCCTCCGGCTCCTGCCAAACCTGATAGGTACTACAGGGTCCCGGACTCACATTTACACCTGTACAAGGCCCACTCTGCTGATCCAGAAACTACTTCCCAGGGCCCAAAAGGGGTTGCAGCTGCCACTGCTAAAAATCCTCTACCTTCTGAAAGGGAGTCCAGAGCATTAGAGAGATGGGGTAAGAAAGTGTATACTTCTGCAACTCTTTCCATGAGGGCATTAAATTGTCAATTTCATATGATACAGTACCAAGAGTATTTACTAGATGAATTACATAAGAAACTGTCCTCTTCTGAACCCCTTGATCGCAAATCCCTTCAGGATCTGGTGCATAACTCCCAGCAGGTTAGTAACCATTTCTTGCAGTGTGGTTATGATGCATTGGAAGCTTCATGTAGATCAGCTATGACAGGTGCAGTTATACGTAGGCATGCCTGGCTGAAGGAACAATCTCTGCCAGACCATGTTAAAGCTAAGCTTTTGGATGCTCCTATGGAAAAGCAAAAATTATTTGGTTCCACGGCTCAAGAGGTTTTAAAGAAATTTGAAGAAAAGGCAAAATCTGTGCAAACAGTTAAAGACTTTCTGCAAGTCCAACCACCGAGATTCAGCAGAAATTGGCCTACTAAGAATTGGTCCTTTCCGGACTCAGACAGATCTCAAAGAGGCAGGAATAGGTGTGCCAGAGGTAGAGGGCAAGCTAGTGGCTCCTACAGAGGCCGTCAGTGGCAGCCTCCCAACCAGAGAGGTAGTGCAGGAACTACAACTGCTACACCAGGACAGACTCCATGACTTTATTTTGACTCCGCCGACCAGGGCTCAATTAGAAGCACCTTTGGGCGGAAAGCTTTCTTTATTCTCAAAAAATTGGCACAGCATTACAAGGGACACATGGACACTGCAAATAATAGACAAAGGATACAGGTTCCATTTCCACTCATTGCCAAAAAGAAAAGGCATGCCAGACCTGCCACCAAATCAGAGGGCAGAGGCTTTGAAGCAAATTACCAACTTAATGCAAATGAAAGCCATAGAAAAGGTACCTCTTTCAGAACAAGGCCAGGGATTTTACTCCAGATTATTCCTTGTTTCAAGAAAAGAAAATCAATGGAGGCCTATTCTCGACTTGTCCGCACTGAATACTTACCTCATTGTGCCAAAATTCAAAATGCTGACTCTACAGCAACTCCTTCTCATGCTGGGCAAGGGGTCTTGGCTGGTGACTCTAGACCTCAAGGAGGCATACCTGCATGTCCCTATTTGACAAAGCTGCAGAAGACACCTCAGATTTCTTGCAGGGTCAGAGCATTATCAATTCTCAGCATTGCCCTTTGGCTTATTTACTGCACCCAGAGTATTCACGAAATGCCTGGCATCAGTAATTGCACACTGCAGACTTCAGGGGATTCAAATTTACCCATATCTGGACGACTGCCTAATACAAGCGGACAGCAAGCAAACTTTGTTAAAGGACTTGGACTATGCCATCCACCTGTTACAGGCCTTGGGATATACAGTCAACATCCACAAATCCAGACTGGTTCCATCCCAAAGAATAACTTTTCTGGGTGCGGATCTAGACACAACCACCCAAATGGCCTTTCTCACAGAAGAAAAACAAAAACAACTACCAATTTACTTCCAGAATCTGACAAGACAAACTCAGCTGACTGCAAGGAAAATCCTGCAGGCCCTGGGTTACATGGCATCTTGCATTCTTCTGATTCCGCAAGCAAGACTGCATATGAGAAAATTACAATGGTACCTAAGAAGTTTATGGGCACAGCACAGTCACAACTTAGAAACTCTGATCCCACTCATTCCTTGCCTTCAAAAGGAATTTCTGTGGTGGGCTCAAGCCTGCCAGTCGAACAGCGGGTTGCCCTTCAGCAAGCCAAGAGCCAACCAAACCATCACCACGGACGCTTCAGACCAAGGTTGGGGAGCACACATGGAGGGCAGATGTATCCAAGGGCTATGGTCACAAAGAGAGCTACACATGCACATAAACCAAAAGGAAATGCTGGCAGTGATACACACAATCGAGGCCTTCAAACCTTTCCTTCAGCAAGGCCACCTGCTCATAAGGACAGATAACACCACAGTTATGTGGTACATAAACAAGCAAGGAGGCACCCATTCCTACCCTCTTTGCAGACTGACAATGAATCTATGGGAACTTGCTTTGAAACTCAACATACAGCTACAGTCCCAGTTCGTGCCAGGGAAAGACAATACACTGGCAGACAGCTTAAGCAGAACTACCATGGATGCACACGAATGGATGCTGCATCCAGACATCTTCTTACTCATCACACAATCATGGGGAAGGCCGGAAATAGATCTGTTCGCTTCCCCCCTCAATCATCAACTGAAGAAATTCTGCTCAAGGACATACCACCCACAAGCATGGAAAGTGGACGCTCTCTCTTTCAGCTGGAAAGCTCTAACAGTGAATGCTTTCCCACCTCTCCCATTAATGAACAAGGTCCTACTGAAGATCAGGACAGAGCAGCCCAGAGTAATTCTGATAGCTCCAAACTGGCCAAGGCAGCACTGGTACCCACTGTTAAAGAGCATGTCACAGACGAAACCATGGCCTCTCCCCCTATGCCCACTCCTACTGATGCAGCACAATTTCAGGACTCTGCACTCCAACCTGAAAACCTTGCAACTAACTGCCTGGAGAATACCATGACTCCTCCTCAGGATAACCTATCCCAGAGAGTGAAGGATATTATTATGGAAGCTCGCCGCCCTTCCACAAGGAAGGCATATTCAGCAAAATGGAAAAGATTTCACACCTGGAACACAGCAAAGGGCCTAGATGTGACTGTGATGAACATGGCACATATACTGGAATATTTGGCAGAATTGTCCCACAATGGCCTGTCTTACTCTTCCATTAAGATACATGCCTCAGCAATTTCAGCAGAATACAATGTTAATCCACCTGTCTTCTCTCATCCTCTCCTAAGACAGTTTCTAAGAGGAATCAAAAACATTAATCCTCCAAGGAAACCACCTCTACCTACTTGGGACCTGAATTTCGTGTTGGAAAAACTAACACTTCCTCCCTTTGAACCAGCAGCATTGGCAGATCTACAGTTTTTGTCTTGGAAAACTGCCTTCCTTCTGGCCATAACCTCAGCAAGAAGAGTATCTGAGCTACAAGCTTTAATGGCAGTGCAGCCATTTCTTATCTTTCATCAGGACAGAGTTTCTTTGAGGACCAATCCTACTTTCATGCCAAAGGTGGTATCCAGGGTATCTTTGAACCAAGCGATTCACTTGCCTACATTCTTCCCACAATCACAAAATAAAGGGGAGAGACTTCTGCACACCCTGGACATACACAGACAACTGCGCTACTACTTGGACAGAACTAAAAGTTACAGAAAGACTGACCAGTTGTTTGTAGCATATGCTGCTGGGGTACAAGGAAAAGCAATTTTAAAACAGACAATTTCAAAATGGATAGGAAATTGCATTCGTTTTTGTTACTCCTTTCATGGAAAAACTGTGCCAGCTAACATTAGACCTCATTCCACGAGAGCCACAGCCACCACCACAGCCTTCCTAAGAGGGGTGGCTACCAAAGACATTTTAGAAGCTGCTACATGGAGCTCCATGCATACATTTGCCAAGCATTACAAT
The DNA here is from genome assembly GCF_019279795.1 of Protopterus annectens. NCBI lineage: Eukaryota > Metazoa > Chordata > Ceratodontiformes > Protopteridae > Protopterus > Protopterus annectens. The sequence continues at coordinate 309,832,198 of NC_056735.1, read as the reverse complement.
TTACCTTTATACTCCAGATCCAGAGCAGGTTTTGCTACGGCAGTCCTGCAGGGTATCTTAACTACACCATCCTTTACTTAGTACCTCCACCCCCAGATTGGCTATGGTATTCTACCCATATGTGATGACTGCAGATGCATCCTTGAAGGACATAGTACAGTTTTGTACCTACCATAAATGTAGATGTCCGATAGGTATGCATCTGCAGTCAGGTTTACCCTCCCTCCTTCCCCTCTGTGGTATTCCTATGTGCTTACCCCTCTATTAGCTAGCTGGGGGAATCTATTATGGTGTATTTGTTTGTATATACATGTATATATATTTTTGCAAGTGTTTGGAATTGTATTGCTTTTTTCCAAATTTAGCCTTCCTAGAGGGCACCTGGCGTCTGGGGCAAGAAAAACTGAGGAAGATGGCGTCGGCTGATGCTTTTATACCCCAGACGCTCTGACGTCGGGGAAAGTGCGACATCAGCCGAAGCCAGACCCAGACTTTGGAATCCGGCCGACCGAAGGGCTGCCTGAGGCAGGACAACCCATATGTGATGACTGCAGATGCATACCTATCGGACATCTACATTTATACACAAAAACACAAAATCGAAACAAGAGTTACCAGCCACGAAACTTGAGAAATCAGTATCACAGAATCCAGTTCAGTCCAATGAAAATGTTCCAAAGTTGCTTTATTGGGATCCAAAGAAAAAATAATTGCTTTCACGTAGGAACTATCTACGCTTCATCCGATTACAAATAAAACTGAAAAAAGGTATCCATTAAATACATCCCTGGGCGGGAAAATGTATTCCTATGGTGACTGAGCACTTCTAATTAACAACATTAAGCAATCTCATTAACTTCATTAATTCAAAACCATAGTATTGTAGGTTAAGAACCAATATTTTCAGAAGTTCCATGAATAAAATACAGTAAAACATATAATATCTTATAGAATCGAGATCTTGCTACTTTTTATAAACTTCTAATTGTTCAGATATTTATGTATTCAAGACAACATATCTCCAATAAATTCTGTACATGTATACTAAAAGAAAAAACAAGTAGAAACCAGCTTATAAAGAATGACGAACATCAGAAAGCTAAAAACAGGTGAAAGCTGTCACTGAACTTATAAAGTGACAGTAAAGTAGCGAGTTTCTTTGTTACTATGTATTCTTCTTTACTGTGATTGCAAACATTCAAAACACCATGATGCCATGATGTCCATATAGTAAAAATCATTTCATAGAACAACAAAATCTAAAAAATCTAAAAAATACATAACATAACATAAAAAATGTGTTTGCAACTAGCTGGTAAATAGCAAACCATATGAAGCTTCAACATACTGATGAAACACTTCTTAGTTACCTCTACCGTATATAATCTAGACCAAGAAATGAAAAGGTCATATATAAAGAGTTTTCCTGAGAAGCTGTTATGCAAAGCTGTGATCGCTATTAATAGTGTTAGTTTACCCAATGAAAACAAACTTCTAACGATCACTATTTTAAGAGTATGTTGTGAAGACTAAAATATGTATATATTTTTTGCTCTTTTGAAGCCATGCTTTTTATATTAGAATAATGCATTAACCACAATGTTATTGGAATATTATTATTATACACTGATTCCTGTGCAACTAGCCATTCTTCTACTATTTATAATATAATTGTTAGAATTAATTTTGAATAGTTTTTTGGTATTTTGAGTATTTTGAGTATATTTAAATGATTTAGTTATATATTACAGTAGGTTTTGTTCTTACATTCAGTCCTTATAATATGGCAAGAACACTATAAGCCATTACTTTTAATGCAGGGTCATAGATATATACTTCATTAAAATTGCTCTATCTCTTGTATAGATGTTACATTTTACTTTCATATCGATAGCTTTATATATATATAAAAAAGTTCGTCGTTGTGATTTTTATTCTACCCTTATATTATATTGTGGTAATTTTAATACAAAACTGGCTAGTTGCACAGGAATCAGTGAAATCTGTTTTTAACTATATGTGCATGTTCTAAGGTGACATACTGGAATTAATTTTAAGTATAAATATATATTAATAATAATAATATTCCAATAACATTGTGGTTAATGCATTATTCTAATATAAAAAGCATGGCTTCAAAAGAGCAAAAAATATATACATATTTTAGTCTTCACAACATACTCTTAAAATAGTGATCGTTAGAAGTTTGTTTTCATTGGGTAAACTAACACTATTAATAGCGATCACAGCTTTGCATAACAGCTTCTCAGGAAAACTCTTTATATATGACCTTTTCATTTCTTGGTCTAGATTATATACGGTAGAGGTAACTAAGAAGTGTTTCATCAGTATGTTGAAGCTTCATATGGTTTGCTATTTACCAGCTAGTTGCAAACACATTTTTTATGTTATGTTATGTATTTTTTAGATTTTTTAGATTTTGTTGTTCTATGAAATGATTTTTACTATATGGACATCATGGCATCATGGTGTTTTGAATGTTTGCAATCACAGTAAAGAAGAATACATAGTAACAAAGAAACTCGCTACTTTACTGTCACTTTATAAGTTCAGTGACAGCTTTCACCTGTTTTTAGCTTTCTGATGTTCGTCATTCTTTATAAGCTGGTTTCTACTTGTTTTTTCTTTTAGTATACATGTACGGAATTTATTTGAGATATGTTGTCTTGAATACATAAATATCTGAACAATTAGAAGTTTATAAAAAGTAGCAAGATCTCGATTCTATAAGATATTATATGTTTTATTGTATTTTATTCATGGAACTTCTGAAAATATTGGTTCTTAACCTACAATACTATGGTTTTGAATTAATGAAGTTAATGAGATTGCTTAATGTTGTTAATTAGAAGTGCTCAGTCACCATAGGAATAAATTTTCCCGCCCAGGGATGTATTTAATGGATACCTTTTTTCAGTTTTATTTGTAATCTGATGAAGCGTAGATAGTTCCTACGTGAAAGCGCTTATTTTTTCTTTGGATCCCAATAAAGCAACTTTGGAACATTTTCATTGGACTGAACTGGATTCTGTGATACTGATTTCTCAAGTTTCGTGGCTGGTAACTCTTGTTTCGATTTTGTGTTTTTGTTCTTGACTTGACAAGAGTTACGTTTGGTGATTTTGTTGCTTCTCTTCGCTTACATCTACATTTATGGTAGGTACAAAACTGTACTTTTTATCCTGTGAGACAATGGGATGGGCATCCTAAATCTCTAAGCTATCCTGATGTAGGCAACAGGAAGAGTGATGCAGACAAAAAACAACTTCACATTAAATATGTTGTTTTTTTAATTCTTTTTATTAAGACAAACTTGTTAACATATTTATTTAAGTCCTTATTAAGAACTTAGTTTACATTTTAGATTTTTTTGGTTTAGTGGTAGTTTGCAGCTGGTTAAAACTAGTTCATATTTTCTTCTTTCATTTGGTTTTAATTTACAGCTACTTAGAATTGTTGGAACATATTCTTGTTATCTGTGCACCAGTTAATTTCAAAAATAAGTTATATCTTTAAACTTTACAGAGTATATTTCTGATGTATAATTGATGCACAACACTTGGAAAATATATTTAAATACTTATTATTTTAGGCGCATTGTTTTAGTTCTTGTGTTAAATATTGAGTCAAGTACATACTAAAAACTGTTTTGGTTTTCAGTTGGGTTTGTTGCTTTACAGTTGCTTACTGCTGCTGGACTGCAATTCATATTTTTGTGTTTTACAGAATAATCAATTTTGCAGTTGTTTAGATTTGTTGACTTTGTAGATTTATTTTCTGATTTAACGTTAGTGTAATACTTTGGAAATATGTTAAAAGGCATTTTATATATTATTATTATCAGATTTTAAACTTTTTCTCTTCTTTATTTTGTCTCCCCACGCCTGCTGACTATCAAGTCAAACCTTAGTCAGACATGACACATTCTTGTTTTGAAACTGGGAATGTCACACAATAGAGTGCTTTGTGTCCTTACCTGCACCCTAGTAAAAAGGGCATTTTTAATGATCTAGACTCCACCCCTTTGAAGGGGTACCTGTGATCCATGCCACTGTAGAGGCCGATCTTGCCTTCACATGTGAGTGGACACTTCTGTACATTCACACTGAAGGCTACCCCAGGTGGTGTCTCTGTGAGCCTACTGCCCACTCCCAGGTTATGCCTTTGCCTCACTCTTCTTCTTCTGGAGGGTACATGTCAGTACACATCTGGTACTGCCCCACCCTCCCAAGTAAACCACACCTAGTAATTTAATGTTGTGCCTTAACTTCTGAAGTAATGGTTTATGGCGAGACAAAACCTTACCATGTATTTGTAGAACAGGTGAATTAAATGGGCATTGATTGCATGCTTATGGAAGGCCTGTGAATGTCCCTGATTAAAAAGGTTAAGAAGCCAGTACATAGTTTTTCTAGTAAAAGTAAATTAAGCAATTTTAATTTCCTTTTAATTTGCTCTTTTCACTTTAGGGTGAAAAGAGACTGTAAAAGCTTTACTATTGGAGAATATGTGGAGTGAAAAATGGTAATTGATTAGTTTGGCAGATAAGAAAGGAGAGAACAGTAAAAAGTTTGCATAAACTATGTGCTAATAAGCCTTTTAGTGTTTATTAATTTACAGTCTGGTAATTAGCCTTCTGTGTTATGGTATTTTCAATTTCCAGGGAATCTTAAATACCTGAATTATGGCTCCATTTTAGCATGGTCAGACATTGAGTCAAAGATCATGCTTTCCTGTATTAAATATTTAATTTTTATTTGTTAACTTTTGGAGAGAAAGCAAAGCCTTTAGGCTAATGATTTTCATAATGCTGTTATGAGACTCTGTCCATTAACCTTTTCAGTGACCCATGTCCAGTAAAAAGGTTCAGCAAAACACGGAGTCTTAGAGCATGATGCTTCTTGCAGCTTCGCTGTAATGCAATGGAGATGCAAATAAAAGTCTGATGACAAACATGTTGAATTTACCTAACTACATCTAGGAAGAGAGAACCATTAGTAACACCGTTTATGATTTATGATGTGCAATAGCTAATAAATTTACAATTTATATCAGCTTGATAATGAGAATAGCTCAAGGGATCAGAAAATGATAGGTTGTGTAGTAGGAGTATTAGAAAGAATGCATTTGCAAATATGTTAAACTGATCACTGTTAATTTAAACTAATTCTTATCCTCTGCATTATTAATTATTAACACCTAAGTTGTGGGTGGTCTCTGTAACACTACAGGGTTGAATATTGTGTCTGGACAAAATATGTTATCCAAAAAGAGAGAACTGTACTGGCTGTAGCAATTTTTCATTACAGGCCAAGACAAGTTATACCTTTGGTCACATGTACATAACAGTACACAGGAGGAGATTAAAACTGTTTAGTTTAGTACCACAGAAAGCAAGAACAGGTATATGTTACTTAAGAGTGCTAAGATGTGTGATCTGAAACTTGCCGCAAAACGTTAAGAAAAAATGTATTTGGTAACCACTTAAGTCCTCCGGACATATATGATCCCTTATTAGGGGTCATCAGGGAACGATATCTGGTTACGTCATTTGCCCTGTAGGTAAATGGAGTGAGAGCCAAATGACTGCTGCAGCAGTAGGTGGTCTGGCAGCGGTTCTGTGTCAAAGCATTGAACGGTCTCTTCCCTAAACTGATATTTATTGAGACCACAAGAGAGAATATTTCATTCAGTGAACGTTATCTTAGTGAATATTTACTCATCGAATTACATTAGTTGGCAGCTGCTAGCAGAAAGGTATGTACTTCGAAATTACGTCAACGGTTAGTTAGGAACGGTTTTAGAAAGAAATCACGTACATATTAAAGTTCACAAACTCTGTATTTGCACCTGTGAGTGTCCACTGTAACTGTAAACAATGCAATGTATTTTACAATAGTGTATTATTGAAGTATTAGTTTCAAATAAAATTCAAAGTATTACAGCTCTGCTTCTAAAGGTAAGGCAGGAAACAGCATAAGTAGACAAAATTGCCAGCACCAAGTGCAGTGTAAATGAACAAAATGAAGCTATTAAGTTAAATACATAAGTATGTACTTATGCTGTTTCCTGCCTTGCACCTGGGTCCTACTTGCAGAGAGTTTACTTTTCTGACGTTGATTTCCTTCACTCTGCTGTGGACTTGCCAGTGTTAGCACTATCGGTGCCTGCAGTGGAGACTTTCTCTGCTACAGAAAGCCTGTTGGCTGAAACCGGTCTGGGTTGTTTGTTATATCTAGTACATACTTATGTATTTAACTTAATAGCTTCATTTTGTTGATTTACACTGCACTTGGTGCTGGCAATTTCTACTTATGCTGTTTCCTGCCTTGCACCTGGGTCCTACTTGCAGAGAGTTTACTTTTTTGATGCTGTACAAACACCAACACTTTCTTAGCCTCTATACCAGACAAACCCTTGCAACTACAGTTTTATTACCCTCTGTCCTTTATGGTGCCCCCTCCTCACTAATATCCAAAATTCTACAAAATCCAAACTTGATATGTGTTACAACAGAATAGCCAAATTTGCCACCAAGGCCAAATTCTCATCCCAACACTGTAACTCACTGAAACAATTAGGCAGGGTTGGAACTCCCCCACCATCTGTCATTCAGCCAGCTAACTACAGCACACAAAATAATCTACAGACCCACAGAGTGTCCTGCTCTCTCAACTCTACTTGCCAAATACCAACCCAGCAGCAACTAAGATCTGAAAATCATCTACTTCTAAAAGCAGAAAAGCCCACCTTACCAGCTGGTCAACTGTTCTACTCCTTCACTGTTGCCAAACTATGGAACTCGCTTTCTCCTTCTGTAAGAAACATGAGCAGGGCCACCACCTTCAAACAAATACTGAAAAATCATCTCAACTCTTCCTGACTATGTACCTGCTCTGTAACCTAACCTATTCCTTCTCCTTATATTATAACTAAATTCCTATGCATTTTACTACTAGTGACTGATGATGCTTTCTCCATACTTATTATTTTTTTTTTCTTTCACCACCTGTTGATACTGGTACAGTATTAATGCTGATTCAATTTTCTCCGTTTTTACCACTCTGAATTCATCTGACAACCAACTAAATTCCTGCTTTTATGTATATATTCTGTATATGTTACTGTAATCAAACCAACTAAATTCCTGCTTTAATGTATATATGCTGTATATATTACTATAACCACTATGTGTAACACTGTTTCTACTTTTGTACCAATTAATGTTTAATTTTTTTTCTGCATGTTCTTGTCAGAGCTTTTCTCCCCGGGCCTCCACTGAAAATGGGCTCTTTTAGGCCAGATGGACTTTCCCAGTAAACAAATGCAATAAGTAAATAAATATTCAGTTGACCCATCGGGTGCAAATTTATAGAATAGTAAATGCAATCAGCGGTGTAACTATAAAAACAAATCTACATGTTTTTCTGATGATGAATCTAATGTTTTACCATTCATTGACTGCCACCATGAAGGTATTAAAACAGCTCCACAACAGGTGGTTGAGGTGAAATTGATCGAGTGTGAGTGTCTGGAAGAAAACAAAGCTGAGGAGTACAATGTTGACTGCTGTTTCCACAGGAAGTCATTGCCAGCATGATTTCTGGGAGTGTACTGGTGATGATTCACTGTTTTTGGAGATTTCTCCCTTCTTTAAGTTGGTGTGACCATGGAATTGGTATATATAAGTTTGGGTGGTATGGGGGGGTTGTGGGCTGCTCCCCTGCAAACAGTGTATAAAGTTAATTTTTTTCTCTGTTGTGTCTTTTGGGTATTATTTTGGTATTTTAGCTCCTCTGTGTACTGAAGTCGATGTTCTTTGCACAACATATCAAAACCAATCAGTTGCAGACTTGTTCTAGAGTTATTCTGAATAGCACTAATGACTTTTATATTTCTAAAAATTCACATTATAATGACAGGATTAATGCACAATTTTTCAGGGAAGGTTGTGGCTCAGTTTTCCTTGAGTGGAAAGTTGAGCCATCACTGAAATAAAGCTGAGTCATTCAAACAAAGTACAGGAAATGAGAGAAGGAAAATTTTCAGGCAAAGAAATGAAAGTGGCAATGGAAACTTTATCGGTCTGTATGGAAAATAAATTAGCTAAACTAGATCCCGAACACTAATGAAAATATAACTAATGACAAACCAAACCAACATTTTATTAAAAATGGTATCTGTGTAAAATACTAGCTTTGAATTTATCAATTTAATGTTTCAGAATGGTATGAAAGAGAAACTGCAGTAAAGAAAGAAATAGCTATGCAGTACTAGAAGAAAGATAAGAGTATTCGGGTAATAAAGTGACAGCCAACCAGAATCATGGATCACAAGGTTTAGTGAAACCTTTTCCAATAAAAGTAGAATGGCAGAAAATAAAAAGTGTGAAAGAGATACAGAAGACTTTTGTCGCAGATACATTTTAAACTCCTGAAAATGGCATTCACATTTATCTTGTGTTGCCAATAACATGAAACTACAACATATTCTAATGTGCCTGACACAGACTGAGCAGTCGTTCATAAGAAAACAGCACTGAAAGCCCAGCAACTAATTATACAAACGTGGGCAGTCTTTCACTGTGAATGTAAGACAAAACAGAGACCAAGAGCACGTCGGATGACCTTTATTATATATTAGGATTAATAAGAGGACACAGGGCCATCACCCAGTAATAGAGAATAATTTATTTTGCACAATGAAATGAGATATCATAGACAAAAAAAAAATATATATATATATATATATATATATATATATATATATATGTGTGTGTGTGTGTATGATTTTTTTTCAGTTATTTAGGTACTTAAGCTTGCCACTTCAAAATTTTTTTTTTTTTTTTACTGGGGAGCAACAGATGAAGAACATTCCCTTTCCAGTACAAAGGTCATGTACATTGCAGAATATCAGCTGCATTCATTGTCAAAAAAAAAGTAAAAAAAATAAAATAAATAGGTGAATGCCAGGGTGTAGGTAAGGCCAGGAAAACAGAAATGGAAACAGTGACAGAGAAGGATGTCGGATGGAATGGTACAACATCATTAATGACTACAAACTCTAAGTATGAACTTGGTGAACTGATTTATATTTTAATGCATTGTTTATTAAAAGTAAATAGTATCTTCCCAATATAATATTCCATGGCAGATTCATGAATTTGCCAAAAGGGGGCACAGTCTGGTTACGTGAGTACCAGGGTGGCAGTGGGAAAGCGGAACCAGAGCCGGATCAAGGTCAAATGCGGCACTAGGCAGGGTAATAAATTGCGGCCCCCCAGAGCAGCCCCACCTGCAGCAACCCCCTAACCCCCCCCCCTCCCTAGCCATTCCACTACTTGGCTATTTCTCTCCAGTTACCATAAACACTGTTAAAACCTGTCCGTGTGCATACTGCTTTCTTATTTACTTCTACAGTGATTACAGATGTTGAAATAAAATAACACAGACATTAATAGCCATTTGCTAAACAATACAGTCTGACAGTGAAAACAGACATCATGAGCAGTAAACTTCTCTGGCCTTGAAACTCACATTCATTGAAATGACATAAAACCCACATTCAAAGAAAATGCATCTGACCAGTGAAGGATTAAGTTTAGCTTTGGGCCATTTTCAAACCACTGGCTCCATTTTTAGGACCATGCATACATGCATGTGTTCTTTGATTCACCTTCCTGATTGTATTAAATTATATTCCTTGTATAATACATCACCACTCGTTTGAATGTGTTTTAAATTTGTAATTTTGAACATTTGTCACTAAGCAGTGAAAAAAATGTATGAACCAAAAATGACAAAACTACTCATTTCAGAAAATTTCAACCATAAAACGCCACTCAGACATCTATCATTACAGTCCGTCAATATCAGTCAATAAGTACAATCTCTGCAGAAGTAAAAGTCTTCTGAATGATTCCACATTAAAGAGATTTGTAACTAATGAAGATGTTGCTACTGGCAAACAACTTTACATTTAAATGTTTCATCTACAAATATAGAGCCTGCTACCCTTGAAGAATTGATTGTCTATGTAGCATTTATTTATTTATTTTATTTTACATTGTTTACAGGAAAATGTATGACTGGGCAGTGCTGCTCGTTTTCAGCGGAGGCCAGGGGTGAAGAGCTCCATACAGTATTAAAATACAGTAATAAAACATACAATAATAAAAAATATAATAATAAAAATACAGTAGTAAATATAATACAGTGATAAAGTAGACAGTAAGTAGAGATAACATTCACTAGTACGCAATAGTAATGCACAGAGTAATGCAGACAATATGAAATTACAACAATTGCATCTTTTGAACAAAATTTTGTAGTTAGATGGATTTATACAAGTAAAAATAGTGTCAAGACTCTTGATTAGTTTGTACATTTGGTAAATATAGTCAGGTGTCTGTATTCAGTGGTGAAAATTTATGATGGCTGCATCAGTAGGCACACAGTAATGCACAGTAAACTGTAAGAGTGTGCAGCACTAATAATGCTAATATGCATTCAATCTGCTTTTATGGTGTACAAGAACTGAAAGAGATAGCTTAGATGAGAGAGAGGAGGTGTGTGTAAGAGGGTTGGTGGTTTTTACCCAGGGCTAGTACAGGAGCAAGTCCATGAGTTAGATAGATATAACTTAAGAAGGCTCTTAAGTCATGTGTGTTTTATAGGGACCGGATTTCTAGTGACAGTAGTACCATAGAGGGAGTCTTTTGGTGCTGTCAACTATTGATTTGTTGCCCAGTGGCAAAACTTGGCCTGCTATACAGAAACATCTACTATCTCTCTCCTTCTACTAGACAAACCCTTGCCACTACCTATCTTCTTCCCTCACTAATGTATGGTGCCCCTCTGCTAACTAACTTATCTGCCTCCATCTCCTCCAAAATGGAAAGTTGTTATAATAAAATTTCAAAATTCGCCATCAAAGCCAAACACTCCACCCACCATTGCTCTGCCCTCCACTCACTAAACTGGCTAGAACTTCCCAACCTTCTAGACTACCACCAACTTACTACTGTCCACAGGCTTTTATTTAACCCTGCTAAATGTCCTGCACTATCCAACATCCTACTACCATACACCCCTAACAGGCCACTTAGATCTGCTCACCTAAACCTAATCACTGTCTACAAACCAAACCGACCTGATGGACAGTACCTCCTGTCCTTTTCCTTAGCCAGAAAAATGGAATACTCTTCCTTCTTCACTACGAATCATAGAAAACCATGACAACTTCAGAACCCAACTCCATTCCTACTTGTTCTCTAATCGGAGGTGCAGCTGCACTCTCCCCACCTAGCCTTCTAGACTCTCTACTCTAATTGTGTTTCCATGCTACTCCTACTTCTAACAACTTTTCTCCCCTGGATTTTACTTATTCTTTAGTGTTATCTTGTGTATATAATGTATATATTGTAAATAGTTTGCTTTCCCCCCTTCCTCTAACATTTATAATTGTTCTGCCATTCTGCCATAATAATACCCAGATTCTATTTCTACCTTTGAAACACACATGTCAACATATGACTCACATGCTATGCAACTACTGTACCTCATAATGTCACTGACTTATAATGTATCTGTATCCATGAATCTTAATCTTATCTGTTGTATCTCAATGTACCTGTATCCTTGAGTCTTAATTTTATCTGTTGTGTTAAATTGTTTACTATGTAACATGGAGCTTTTCTCCCTGAGCCTCCACTGAAAACAGGCTCCTGAGCCCAGTGGACCTCCCTGGTCATCAAACTGAAATACATAAATAAATAAATTTTGGTACTTCTTAGTGGACGATTGCTGGCATAATGGTGTAGTAGTCCCTGTAGGGCTGTTTTTTTTATTTCTGGGATGACAGAGGATTTGGTGGGCTATACTAAGTTGGTTGAAAGTTAGTAGGTTTGGTAATTCTATCCAGGATAGTATCTTAAGTGATTGGCAATGATGGGATCTGTATGTTGAGTCAGTGGCAAATGTTGCCATTTTGTTGTAGCAGATTATTAGTTTATTTATACCACATTTGTTTAGATTGGTTAGTACTGGGGAGGTGTACGGTAGTGTGGGGAGTAGCTGGGTTCTTGCAATGGTGACTTTACTTTCAGAGGTTAGGTAATTTTTGCATCTATAGAGGGTACCTAGCTTTTTGTGAACCTTTGTGATGGTTTGAACTACATGTTTGTCGAATTTTATATTGTTATGTATGATTACTCCTAGTAGTTTAATTTGGGTAATGGGTGTGATGGGGATATTGTTGGAGGATGTTATTTTAAATACTGGAATTGAGTCAGTAGCCTTCGAGGGATGGAATAACATTAGCCAAGTTTTTTAGAGTTAAGTATTAGTAGTGAGTCAGAAAGCCATTTTTCTATTGCTGAAAAGGATTCTTGGGTGATTTGTTGTAATTGTTGGAGTGATGGGGAGGAGCATATTAGAGTAGAATCATCAGCATATTTGACCAGGTTCGCATGGAGGGTAGACTTGTGTAGGTTGATGGTGAATATGGTGAAGAGAAGGGGTCCTATGATGGATCCCTGTAGAACACCTATGTTAATGGGAGAAGGGGCGATGGGGTGTTTTCCCATTTTACTGCTTGTTAATGGTTTGAGAGATAATCTTTGAACCATGATAATGTGGAGTTGTGAAGTTTGATTTCTGAGAGAACAGTTAGTAGTTTGGAATGGAAAACCATATCAAAGGCTTTGGAGAGGTCTAAAAATATGGAAGAGACAAGATTACCTTTATTTCACTGCAGATTTACGGTACTGGAGAAACTGATAAGGGCAGTAGTGGTACTATGATTTGGGAGGAATCCTTGTTGCGTTTCAGCCAGGCGATTATTGGTTAGTAAGTACTTTAGTATTTGGGAGTGAATGCATTTCTCAAGGATTTTGGAGAAGGGGGATAGTATGGCAATTGGATAGTTGATAGTTAAGTCAGTGGAATTGCCACCTTTGTGTGTTGGTGTTATATGAGATATTTTCCAGAGGAATGGTATATGTTGTTCAGCAATTGATTTATTAGTATAGATGCAGGATAACAGACTGCTCTGGCAGCAATCTTGAGGAATAAGCTAGGGAGTCTATCAGTCGCAAAGGTAGTAGGTTTTAGTTTTGTCAGTTATTTATATATCGTATTGGTTGGGACTGGTTGTAGAGTAACCGTTTTGGTTACAGGTTGGTGTTTGGGGGTTTGTTTTAGTTGTGGGAGAGCTGTTATTAATCAGGTTTTGAATGGAGTTGGTAAAGTATTCATTAAATTGTAGCGTGGTGTTGGTAGTGGAAGTGTCAATATTGGGGGGGGGGGTAGTTGTTTTCCCTGGCTGTAGTATTTTATTTGTGACTGCCGAAAATTTTTGAGGGTTTGTTTTGTGTTTGGCCTGTACCTCAGGGAAGTGGTTTTGCTTGTCAATTCTTATTTGTTTTTTGGACTTGTTTCTTAGCTCAAGGAAGTTTTGCCTATTTTGGCTGGTTTTGTTTTGCCACCATGTTTCCCATGCCTTATCTCTGTTTTAGGAGTTGCCAGGTATTTTTGGTAAGCCAGGGGGTGTAGTTGGATTTTGTTCTTATTGTTCTAGTAGGGGCAAGTTGGCAGAGTATGTTTAGGAAAACAGAGGTGAAGTAGTGCACTGCTTCGTCTAGGGGGAGGTTTAAGAGGGGTGACCAGTTACAGTGATTTAAGGCAGTGATGAGGTCCTGCGATTTGAAGTTTTTTGTATAGTGTATTTGTTGTAGAGAGGAGTTTTTTATGGGTTTAATGTGGTGACTTAGGGGGAAAGTAGGTTGTTGGGCCTCCTTGAAATTGATTACATGTACAGATCTGCAGTCGTGAGACTCCACACATATCTGCTGACCTCACAAGACCCAAGTATAGTGAAAGTTTTGAAACATGAGGAGAATAAATCTAAGATGACTTCCCTGCTTAGGCTAGCAGAAGCATATTGGCATCAAGCAGGAATGGAAATCAAACCACAAGAGGATAAAAAACAGGCAGCAACTGAATGTGACAAAAAACAAAAGTAAGAATATAAGGTGAAGGACCAGGTCAGAAGGCAAGAAATGTGGAAAATGCATAAATGTAGTTGCAAGTATAGAAAACTTCTGGAAGAACCTCATGTTGATCAGGAACGAATGTAGGAATATTTAAGGAGAGGTGAATTCAAACGAAGAGATGAAAGGTTAATATTGGCAGCACAAGATAGTGGGCTACATACACGTTGGTTTACAAAGTCCATTAAACATGTGTGAGAAACAGAATTGAAAACAGTTGCACACCTTGTTGCTGGTTGCGACACACTAATGGCAGAAGGACTGTATACTGAAAGGCATAATAATGTATTGAGACTGTTGCACTGGGATTATACAGACATTATGGTACTGAAATGGCTGAAAAACACTGGAAACACGAGCCACAAAGCATCGTAGAAAATGATGAAGTCTGTATCTCATGGCATCATCCATTGCCAACAGTTCAAAAGGTAGATGCTAGAAAATGAGATATAGTAGTCCAAGAAATGAAGACAAAAATAGCATTGATCACCACACCCAGTGACTACAGTGTCCTGCATACAGAGAGACACAATCATAAAATTTCAGGATTTGCAAGCAGAAACAAGAGCAATATGGAAGAAAGATACCCAGATAGTTCCAATGGTAGTAGGAGCAATGGGTCTTATAAAAAAGAGTCTAAATCACATTTAGATATGCTCCGCCATAAGAATTGCAGAAGGAGTCATTACTGGGCACATTGCAAGTGCTGCGAAGAGCACTTTTCGCTGACAGCAAAGAGCGAAACAATATTAATTTCATGAACTTTAATCGGACTTTGACTTAGGAATGGAGTCTATTCCTGTCATGGTATTAGAAACCCAAAAGATTTGGAGAAATTAAAAAATGTGGGAGTAGAATCTACAGCCTTCTGCACCAAAGGCAATTATGCTATTAACACTGCTCTCCAATTATCCAGCACAAACAGTGACTGCCATTTGCTAAACAAAACAGTTGCAAACTGAAAATAGACTTAGCATGAGCAGCAGTAAGCTTCTCTTCCCTTGAAACTCAATTCAATGAAAATGCAGTGAAACTCATAATCCCTGAAAATGTGCTGAAACTCAGACTCACAATTCTATCAACATTCTGGTAGCTGGTGTAGAGGATTCAGGCTCTTGTCTCCAGTGAAGCTCACAATTCCTTCAGCAGTCTGGTAGTCGGCGTACAGGATTCAAGCTCTTGTCTCCACTTTAGCTTACAATTCTTTCAGTAGTCTTGTAGTTGTTTCCTCCAACTAAGTTACAGGGTCAAGCCTGATAAAGTTAATTGACTAACCTGCCTCCCCCCCAGCTAGGGCATTAGATACCATACCTCCATATCTCCCAACTTCTTAGCACAAGAAATCTGGACAAAGCCTAAAATAATGGGGGAGACAAAGGCCCAAAAATAGGGATAGATTTTAATTATTGCTGTTATAGAATTGGAAAGTTGCTAGTATAACAGGATTTGTCTTGGGATGCATTTTCTGAAGAATATGAAGTGTGAAATTCATATGTCATTATTTAGTGACACCAATCCTCCGTGAATTACCAGAAAACCGCATATTGTATGAGGAATAGGCCAAAAATATAAGGCAAAAAAAAAAGTGATCCTATTTACCCCATAGCATTCAAATGACTACAGAATAATTTCAAAATAGTTTATTCTAAAAACACCTACATAGAACTAGTAAGTAAAGTTAAGCTTTTAGGAGTCTCTATTGATGAAAACTTAAAATTTGATCATCACATAAAACAAGCAGTAAAAAACACCAACCAAAAGCAAGGTGTACACTGTAGGGTCAAACAACAACTCACAGATAATGCCAGAAAATGTATCGTTCAGTCTCGTCCCTACACTACTTTATACTTCTCCCATCTTGATTAACCTACAATCCACTCAACTCTCACTCTTGGAGAAGTACTATAATAAGGTGGTGCAATTTGCCACAAATCATCATTATAGGGCACATCACTGTGTGGCACTTAAAAATACTTCAGTGGTTAGAACAAAGGCATTACTTTACACTTTGCCAAATAGTCCATTCCCATGAGCTCATCTATTATCCAAACAAATGTCCTAGTCTGAAAAATATTCTTCAACTCTATATTACCCGAGTACACTGGGGAGCTACACTGACAAAATGTTAACTGTTACAAAAGCTGAAAATTTGACTGGTGACTATTTGTACTCCTCTTTTTCTGGACAGAATTTGGTACTTCCTTCCTCTGACTCTAAGAAACGCAGTAAACACCAACTGTTTTAAGGCACAAACTACAGAATACTTAAAAAATACCTATCTCTGTGCATACACGACTCCTGGATGTTTAATTTCCTTCCCATTCATTTCTCCTGTTCTTTCCACGCACTATACCCTTAGTTATTAGTTCAGAATATCCTCCTTTTCCTGTACCTCTCCCTCTTCTTCCTTCTACCTATCCTAAAACATTCTTTCTCATCTCTTAATACTAATCGCCAATTTTCCTCCATTTCTCTTCTTCTACTAAGTTCATTTCCAAATATGTTCCATAGCTGTTTAAGTGGTGCTGCTAATATTTAATGATAATTTGTTTAAATGCTGTATATTTGTTGATTATTTGTTTACCTCTCTTTACTATGTTCTTTATGTAATGTATTTTATGGAGTGTTTCTCCCAGAAAAAGTTTCACAGCTCATTACAGGATGCTGCTAATAATTAATGATACTCTGTTTAAATTTTGTATACATGTTGATTGCTTGCATACCTGTGTTTGCTGTCTTTTTCATGTAATGTTGGAATTTTTGTAGAGTTTTTCTCCATAGGCATCTGATGAAAAGGAATAGCCTTCTGCCTGTTTGAGTTATCCAGGTAAACAAATGCAATCAATAAATAAATAAATAAACACATTTCCGAGGCCACTGATCTTTTTAGTTATGAATCTATGACATTCCCTAAGACAAGTGATATGTTTAGACAAATACATGCCAAAAGGTGCATTATACTCAACAATGGGTTTGATGTGATTTGAGTAAGGGGAAATTAAGACTTCTTTGGATCTAGTGGAGATACCTTTGGAAATTAGATTAGCCAGATAGAAAGCTTTCTGAAGTACTTTGATGACACAATGGCCACATAATAAGGAATTATTAACAAGAATGCTTAAATCCCTTATGACAGTGTCTGGTTGCAGGGGTGTGTCACCTGTATGATATGTAAAATGTTTACAAAAATCTACTATGCTACATTTTTTCACATTTTATTTGAGACCATTGTCCTTTCAGTGATTGTTAATATTGTCTAACCCATGACGAAACAATTATGAGCTGTGGAAAATCAAATAAAAATACCAATTTTATAGTGGTCTCCAAACTTAAATAACCATAGGCCAGGAGAGT